>NC_090356.1:1322390-1374890 GCF_035084215.1 Heptranchias perlo | reverse complement strand
TGCGGGTGGACTCACTGTGGAGCATCCGCGATGCAGAGAAACTGGTGGATAGCACGTTTAGCGAGTTGGTCACACCACAGGTAAAGGGAGTACAGGCAGGAAGTGAATGGGTGACCACCAGGCAGAGTAAGAGGTGCAGGCAGGTAGTACAGGGGTCCCCTGTGCCATCCCCCTCTCAAACAGGTATACCGTTTTGGATACTGTTGTGGGAGATGGCTCACCAGGGGAAGGTGGCAGCGGCCAGGTTCATGGCACCGTGGCTGGCTCTGCTGCACAGGAGGGCAGGAAAAAGAGTGGCAGAGCTATAGTGATAGGGGACTCGATTGTAAGGGGAATAGACAGGCGTTTCTGCGGACGCAACCGAGACTCTAGGATGGTATGTTGCCTCCCTGGTGCAAGGGTCAGGGATGTCTCGGAGCGGCTGCAGGGCATTCTGGAGGGGGAGGGTGAACAGCCAGTTGTCGTGGTGCATATAGGTACCAACGATATAGGTAAAAAATGGGATGAGGTCCTACAAGCTGAATTTCGGGAGTTAGGAGTTAAACTAAAGAGTAGGACCTCAAAGGTAGTTATCTCAGGATTGCTACCAGTGCCACGGGCAAGTCAGAGTAGGAATGACAGGATAGCTAGGATGAATACGTGGCTTGAGAGATGGTGCAAGAGGGAGGGATTCAAATTCCTGGGACATTGGAACCGGTTCTGGGGGAGGTGGGACCAGTACAAATTGGACGGTCTGCATCTGGGCAGGACTGGAACCAATGTCCTAGGGGGAGTGTTTGCCAGTGCTGTTGGGGAGGGTTTAAACTAATGTGGCAGGGGGATGGGAACCGATGCAGGAAGTCAGTGGGAAGTAAAGTGGTGACAGAAACAAAAGGCAGTAAGGGAGAGTGTACAAAACATGACCGGACAGATGGTCTGAGAAAGCAGGGCAAAGACCAAGGGAAGTCTAGATTAAACTGCATTTATTTCAATGCAAGAAGTCTGATGGGGAAGGCAGATGAACTCAGGGCATGGACGGGTACATGGGACTGGGATGTTATAGCTATTACTGAAACATGGCTAAGGGAGGGGCAGGACTGGCAGCTCAATGTTCCAGGGTACAGATGCTATAGGAAAGATAGAGCAGGAGGTAAGAGAGGAGGGGGAGTTGCGTTCTTGATTAGGTAGAACATCACGGCAGTAGTGAGAGGGGATATATCCGAGGGTTCGCCCACTGAGTCTATATGGGTAGAACTGAAAAATAAGAAGGGAGAGATCACTTTGATAGGATTGTACTACAGACCCCCAAATAGTCAACGGGAAATTGAGGAGCAAATATGTAAGGAGATTACAGACAGCTGCAAGAAAAATAGGGTGGTAATAGTAGGGGACTTTAACTTTCCCAACATTGACTGGGACAGCCATAGCATTAGGGGCTTGGATGGAGGGAAATTTGTTGAGTGTATTCAGGAGGAATTTCTCATTCAGTATGTGGATGGCCCGACTAGAGAGGGGGCAAAACTTGACCTCCTCTTGGGAAATAAGGAAGGGCAGGTGACAGAAGTGTTAGTGAGGGATCACTTTGGGACCAGTGATCATAATTCCATTAGTTTTAAGATAGCTATGGAGAATGATAGGTCTGGCCCAAAAGTTAAAATTCTAAATTGGGGAAAGGCCAATTTTGATGGTATTAGACAGGAACTTTCAGAAGTTGATTGGGAGAGTCTGTTGGCAGGCAAAGGGACGTCTGGTAAGTGGGAGGCCTTCAAAAGTGTGTTAACCAGGGTTCAGGGTAAGCACATTCCTTATAAAGTGAAGGGCAAGGCTGGTAGAAGTAGGGAACCTTGGATGACTCGGGAGATTGAGGCTCTAGTCAGAAAGAAGAAGGAGGCATATGACATGCATAGACAGCTGGGATCAAGTGGATCCCTTGAAGAGTATAGAGATTGCCGGAGTAGAGTTAAGAGAGAAATCAGGAGGGCAAAAAGGGGACATGAGATTGCTTTGGCAGATAAGGCAAAGGTGAATCCAAAGAGCTTCTACAAATACATAAAGGGCAAAAGAGTAACTAGGGAGAGAGTAGGGCCTCTTAAGGATCAACAAGGTCATCTATGTGCGGAACCACAAGAGATGGGTGAGATCCTGAATGAATATTTCGCATCGGTATTTACGGTTGAGAAAGGCATGGATGTTAGGGAACTTGGGGAAATAAATAGTGATGTCTTGAGGAGTGTACATATTACAGAGAGGGAGGTGCTGGAAGTCTTAACGCGCATCAAGGTAGATAAATCTCCGGGACCTGATGAAATGTATCCCAGCACGTTATGGGAGGTTAGGGAGGAAATTGCGGGTCCCCCAGCAGAGATATTTGAATCATCGACAGCTACAGGTGAGGTGCCTGAAGATTGGAGGGTAGCAAATGTTGTGCCTTTGTTTAAGAAGGGCGGCAGGGAAAAGCCTGGGAACTACAGACCGGTGAGCCTGACATCTGTAGTGGGTAAGTTGTTAGAGGGTATTCTGAGAGACAGGATCTACGGGCATTTGGAGAGGCAGGGACTGATTAGGAACAGTCAGCATGGTTTTGTGAGAGGAAAATCATGTCTCACAAATTTGATTGAGTTTTTTGAAGGGGTAACCAAGAAGATAGATGAGGGCTGTGCAGTAGACGTGGTCTACATGGACTTCAGCAAAGCATTTGACAAGGTACCGCATGGTAGGTTGTTACATAAGGTTAAATCTCACGGGATCCAAGGTGAGGTAGCCAATTGGATACAAAATTGGATTGACGACAGAAGACAGAGGGTGGTTGTAGAGGGTTGTTTTTCAAACTGGATGCCTGTGTCCAGCGGTGTGCCTCAGGGATCGGTGCTGGGTCCGCTGTTATTGTTATTTATATTAATGATTTGGATGAGAATTTAGGAGGCATGGTTAGTAAGTTTGCAGATGACACCAAGATTGGTGGCATTGTGGACAGTGAAGAAGGTTATCTAGGATTGCAACGGGATCTTGATAAATTGGGCCAGTGGGCCGATGAATGGCAGACGGAGTTTAATTTAGATAAATGTGAGGTGATGCATTTTGGTAGATCGAATCGGGCCAGGACCTACTCCGTTAATGGTAGGGTGTTGGGGAGAGTTATAGAACAAAGAGATCTAGGAGTACAGGTTCATAGCTCCTTGAAAGTGGAGTCACAGGTGGATAGGGTGGTGAAGAAGGCATTCAGCATGCTTGGTTTCATTGGTCAGAACATTGAATACAGGAGTTGGGATGTCTTGTTGAAGTTGTACAAGACATTAGTAAGGCCACACTTGGAATACTGTGTACAGTTCTGGTCACCCTATTATAGAAAGGATATTATTAAACTAGAAAGAGTGCAGAAAAGATTTACTAGGATGCTACCGGGACTTGATGGTTTGACTTATAGGGAGAGGTTGGATAGGCTGAGACTTTTTTCCCTGGAGAGTAGGAGGTTTAGGGGTGATCTTATAGAAGTCTATAAAATAATGAGGGGCATAGATAAGGTAGATAGTCAAAATCTTTTCCCAAAGGTAGGGGAGTCTATGACGAGGGGGCATAGATTTAAGGTGAGAGGGGAGAGATACAAAAGGGTCCAGAGGGGCAATTTTTTCACTCAAAGGGTGGTGAGTGTCTGGAACGAGCTGCCAGAGGCAGTAGTAGAGGCGGGTACAATTTTGTCTTTTAAAAAGCATTTGGACAGTTACATGGGTAAGATGGGTATAGAGGGATATGGGCCAAGTGCAGGCAATTGGGACTAGCTTAGTGGTATAAACTGGGCGACATGGACATGTTGGGCCGAAGGGCCTGTTTCCATGTTGTAAACTTCTATGATTCTATGATCTCTGTCCACTATCGGTGTAAATATCACCCACTGATCTCTGTCTACTATCAGTGTAAATATCACCCACTGATCTCTGTCTACTATCAGTGTAAATATCACCCACTGATCTCTGTCTACTATCAGTGTAAATATCGCACACTGATCTCTGTCCACTATCAGTGTAAATATCACACACTGATCTCTGTCCACTATCAGTGTAAGTATCACACACTGATCTCTGTCCACTATCAGTGTAAATATCACACACTGATCTCTGTCCACTATCGGTGTAAATATCACACACTGATCTCTGTTCACGCTCAGTGTAAATATCACACACTGATCTCTGTCCACTATCAGTGTAAGTATCACACACTGATCTCTGTCCACTATCAGTGTAAATATCACACACTGATCTCTGTCCACTATCGGTGTAAATATCACACACTGATCTCTGTTCACGCTCAGTGTAAATATTAGACACGATTTGATGATGCCTCAAACATTGACTGATTGTCTATTCTGATTCTGGATTCTCTGCTCACACAGTTTGCCTGCGAGCTGCCTCGGGTCGATGTTTATATGGGGATAGATCTGAGGGGAGGGGTGTCCGAGAGTTTAAACAGGGAACAGATGTTTCCTGCAGAAAGAATAGAATCCAAATCCCAATGGGTTGACCTGCAAATGACCATTGTTCAACTCTGTTGCTGCCGGGAACTCCTGGTTAAAAATATTCACATTGCTTCTTGTCTGCAGCTGGATGAGAAAGTGAGACACATAATGTCTACCAGCTCAGTGACCCTGACACTGTCCCTGGTCAGGGTCCATCAATATAATGGGAGCCCAAACAGTCAGACAATATCGAAAAGTAAATCAAGTAAACTTCGTACTTATAATGAAGGGGGGGGTGTGGGGGGAGGGGGGCCGGGGGGTGTGGGGGAGGGGGGCCGGGGGGTGTGTGGGGCAGGGGTGGGTGTGGGGTCGGGGTGGGGTCGGGGTCGGGGTCGGGGTGGGGTCGGGGTCGGGGTGGGGGAGGGGGGCCGGGGGGTGTGTGGGGGAGGGGGGCCGGCAGGTGTGGGGGGGAGGGGGGTTGTGGGGCGGGGGTGGGGGGGAGGGGCCGGGGGGGTGTGGGGTCGGGGTGGGGGGGAGGGGCCGGGGGTGTGTGGGGCCGGGGTGGGGTGGGGTCGGGGGGGGAGGGGCCGGGGGGTGTGTGGGGTGGGGGTGGGGTGGGGTCGGGGTGGGGGAGGGGGGCCGGGGGGTGTGTGGGGTCGGGGTGGGGTGGGGGAGATGAGCCCAGTAATGGACCAGGACTCATCACCTCATCAAAAACTCATAAATCCTTTCACACAATCAATGGTTTTGAAACACAGTGAAATTGTACAGGAAAATGTAGCAGCCACTTCGCACACAGCAAGATCCCACAAACAGCCATGAGCTGAGAGGCCAGTTAATGTGTTGGTTGATGGAGGACCCTGGGGAGAACTCCCCTTCTCTTCTTTGATTAGTGCCACATGACCTTTAACACCCACCTGAACAGGGAGACGGGGCCTTGGTTTAACGTCTCGTCCCTCAGTACTACACTGAATGAGGGTTAAACCCACAACCGTCTGGCTCGGGGCCGAGAGTGCTACCAACTGAGCCAAGCTGACAGACTGAGGTGGACTGGCTGCTTGCTCCACAGTTCACAATCTACAACATTCCTGGTGGTAAATTGGCAAAGATTTATAAATTCACCTCTGTGTGCTGCGGTGTGCTGGGGTGTGCTGGGTGTGCTGGAGTGTGCTGGGGTGTGCTGGGGTGTGCTGGAGTGTGCTGGGGTGTGCTGGGGTGTGCTGGAGTGTGCTGGAGTGTGCTGCGGTGTGCTGCTGTGTGCTGCGGTGTGCTGCTGTGTGCTGGGGTGTGCTGCTGTGTGCTGGGGTGTGCTGCTGTGTGCTGGGGTGTGCTGCGGTGTGCTGCTGTGTGCTGGGGTGTGCTGCTGTGTGCTGGGGTGTGCTGCGGTGTGCTGCTGTGTGCTGCGGTGTGCTGCTGTGTGCTGGAGTGTGCTGGAGTGTGCTGCGGTGTGCTGCTGTGTGCTGCAGTGTGCTGCTGTGTGCTGGGGTGTGCTGCGGTGTGCTGCTGTGTGCTGGGGTGTGCTGGAGTGTGCTGGGAAAGCTGGTCAGCTGGGTTCAGCCCAGGATCTTGCTACATTTGCTTCATCACTGAACCAAACACAAAATCCATTTCAAAATTAAAACTAAACCCAGGGCAGAAACACGGTGAAGATGTCCAGCAGCCAATCAGTGAGCTGGTTCCTGCCCAGATCAGAAGACTGAAATAAGAATTCTTCTGACCAGAATCGCTCCTTTCACTGGAAATCTTCAACTCGCTGAAGCCACAGATGAAGGACAGGTCCTGCAGGAAGGTGCTGGGTTATCACTGGAACTCCCTGTGTTAGCAGGAACCCCATTGTGCTGTCTGCCCCGTAATCCCTCCAACAGCAACTCACTCAACACAACAGGGACAATCAGCAGAGCCTGCATCTCAGGGAGGCTCCTGTACACTCAGCGCTGGGACCAGTGCCCAGGTGAGTTAACCCTCGAGGACCAGCTCCCAACCCAGAGTAAACACGCAAACTAAAACCTCATCAACAGCCACAACTGGGAACTCAGAATCACTGGGTGCTGCACCTGACCCTGATTCCAGGGCCCAGGGCCCAGGGCCCAGCGCCAGCTGACGGACGATGGGTGGTCAGGTACCTGGGGGCTGGGGGTTCCACCACATTTTACCTTCCCTCCCCTCCCCATCACCCGCCCCCCCCTCCCCTCCCCTCCTGCCTCTTCCCGTCCCCTCCCTCACCTGTCACCCCAGGAAGCAGGGGGCAGGAGAGGGTCAGGGAGCAGGGGGCGAGGCAGGGGGCAATGGTGGGGGCAGGGGGCAGGAGAGGGGCAGGGGGCAGGGGGCAGGAGAGGGTCAGGGGGCAGGAGGCAGGGGGCAGGAGAGGGTCAGGGGGCAGGGGGCAGGAGAGGGTCAGGGGGCAGGAGAGGGTCAGGGGGCAGGGGGCAAGGCAGGGGGCAATGGTGGGGGCAGGGGGCAGGAGAGGGTTAGGGGCAGGAGAGGGTCAGGGGACAGGGGGCTGTGTGCAGGAGAGGGTCAGGGGGCAGGAGAGGGTTAGGGGGCAGGGGGCAGGAGAGGGTCAGGGGGCAGGAGGCAGGGGGCAGGAGAGGGTCAGGGGGCAGGAGAGGGTCAGGGGGCAGGGGGTGGGGCAGGGGGCTATGTGCAGGAGAGGGTCAGGGGGCAGGAGAGGGTTAGGGAGCAGGGGGCAGGAGAGGGTCAGGGGGCAAGAGGCAGGGGGCAGGAGAAGGTCAGGGGGCAGGGGGTGGGGCAGGGGGCTGTGTGCAGGAGAGGGTCAGGGGGCAGGAGAGGGTCAGGGGGCAGGAGCTCATTCTGCTATATAAAGAATTAGAGTAGGGAGGAGTTTAGAAGCTCCCAGACGGGCGGTTCGATGCCAGAGATGGTCTATGGTTTGTCCGTCTCTCTGTCTCTCTGTCACCAGTCAACATTTGAATTAGTTCCGACTGGTGTAATTCAGAATAGTTTGTAAACTGCTGACACTCAGGGGTTGAATATTAATGACGTTTACACCAATTCTCCCACAATCTTCCACCAAATTTCCAGCGCACAATCAGGAAAATCCCGCAGAAATTTTTTTTTATTCGTTCATGGGATGTGGGCATCGCTGGCGAGGCCGGCATTTATTGCCCATCCCGAATTGCCCTCGAGAAGGTGGTGGTGGTGGAAGTGATGCATTTTGGTAGGAAGAATGAGGAAAAGCAAAATAAACTAAATGGTCCAATTTTAAAGGGGATGCAGGAACAGGGAGACCAGGAGGTGCAGGTACACAAATCTTTGGAGTTGGCACGAAGGTTGAGAAGGCTGTTAAAAAAGCACATGGGATCCTGGGCTTTATTAATGGAGGCATAGAGCACAAAAGCAAGGAAGTTATGCTAAACATGGGGGAAAGATGTGAAGGCCCTAGAGAGGGTGCAGAGGAGATTTACTAGAATGATTCCAGGGATGAGGGACTTTAGTTACGTGGATAGACTGGAGAAGCTGGGGTTGTTCTCCTTGGAACAGAGACGGTTGCGAGGAGATTTGATCGAGGGGTTCAAAATCATGAAGGGTCTGGACAGAGTAGATAGAGAGAAACTGTTCCTATTGGTGGAAGGGTCAAGAACCAGAGGACACAGATTTAAGGTGATTGGCAAAAGAACCAAAGGTGACATGAGGGAATATTTTTTATGCAGCGAGTTGTTCTGATCTGGAATTCACTGCCTGAAAGGGCGGTGGAAGCAGATTCAATAATAACTTTCAAAAGGGAATTGGATAAATACTTGAAGGGGAAAAATTTGCAGCGCTCTGGGGATAGACAGGAAAGTGAGACTAATTGGATCGCTCTTTCAAAGGGCCAGATTGGCTCCTCCTGTGCTGTATGATTCTATGGGTGGGTTTTGCGACCCAGGCAGCGAAGTGAACTTCGTGCTGCCTGATACTTACCCTGAAATCTCCGTGCAGCAAGCACAGTCCTCGCTGCTGAGAGGGTGCACGGAGAATGAGGAAGTTGGAAATGGGGCGTGCACAGCGCACGTCATCAGCAGCCTGCACCTCTTAAAAGTTCAGGTGCACATTTCAAATGGCAGGTACAGAGCCATGAGAATAGCAGGACCGGCACGAGAGAGGGCTCCACACTTCTCCGATGATGCTCTGGGGGCCCTGGTGGAAGGCACGGACAAAAGGAGGGCCAACATGTACCCACAGTGTGTCCAGAGACCCTCCACACTGCAGCTCCGCGGGCATTGGCAGGCTGTGGCACAGGAAGTGAACGCCAGGAGCATGGCACCACACACGTGGGTGCAGTGCCTAAAGGAGTTCAATGATTTGACACGAGTGGTTCAAGGTGAGTGAATGCAAGTGTCAAGTGGCACATCCTACCAACTGCTCCACTGCTCCAGGCATCACACTCACCGTCACCCACCCACCAACAAACACTGACCATCCACACGCAATGCTGCATCTCACCCGCACATAGTACCACGCTTGCAGGCCACACAACCACCACTCACAAGTCACACAAACTGGCAGCTATTCGACCACAACAGGCACATCACCCACACACCTTGCAGGACACTCACTGACACACTGTCCTCTGTCTTGCAGGAGAAGGTGACGTATCACACCCGGCAGCAGGAGGGACCCGAGGGTGGATGGGTACGTCTACACGTCCTCACCCCCCTAGAGGAGACGGTGCTGCGGATCATTGGGCGGGCCATCGCTGCAGCCGTCACAACGTGCCACGCTGGAGGCCCCGGTCAAGGGGGTCTCTGCATATCTAACGCTCCTTCTCCTTTTCCATATCTCCCTCCTCCCATAATCTTTTCCGACTCACGTGCTGCACACGCTGTCAGCACACACCTCGTCCTCACTCCTCTCCCCACTCCACAACTCAACCTGTTCCCCTTTATCATTGCAGATACCCAAGAACACGTGGCGGCACTGCCTGAGGCGGAGGCGGAGGAGGGGGAGGGGGAGGGGGAGGGGGAGGGGGAGGAGGAGGGGGAGGAGGAGGGGGAGGGGGAGGAGGAGGGGGGGGGAGGAGGAGGGGGAGGAGGAGGGGGAGGAGGAGGGGGGGGGAGGGGGAGGGGGAGGAGGAGGGGGAGGAGGAGGGGGAGGGGGAGGGGGAGGAGGAGGGGGGGGAGGGGGAGGAGGAGGGGGAGGAGGAGGGGGAGGAGGAGGGGGAGGGGGAGGGGGAGGAGGAGGAGGAGGAGGGGGGGGACACTGAAGCCACACCGTCACTCGATCTGACACTTGCTTCCACCAGCTCAGAGACTGACACTGTGCGTCCTTTAGAGGCCGGGTTAGAGGAGTGATCTGCATGTGGTGAGACACCGAGCACAAGTGATCAGGAGCCGGGGTGGGGGGAACGGATACCACAGGTGCCAGCTCGCTGGAGGGCGAGGTCGCTCACTAGTTCTGCTGCAGAGGGGTCAGTTGAGGACTTCGATGGGCCAGGCTACAGGAGAGGCTGATGGGTGTACACCAACAAATGCTTGGGGCACTGGAAAACCTGCCAGAAAGCCTGTGCACAATGAGGAGGGGCATGGAGGAGTCCAGCTTTAAGTTGACGCAGGGCTTTGGGCAGAGCTTGGAGCCCATCCTTTCCCACATGGAACGGTGTGGTCACCTCCATCAGCGCACCTGTGGAACCCACCATGATACAGCGTCTGATGACCGATGTCACAGCTTCCATTGCAGCACAAACATCTGCCGTCCAAGGTCTGACTGCTGCCTTGGAAGCTCAGACTGCTGCTATCGTGGCTCTGGGGACCACTGTGGAACGGGGCTTCCAGGGCATCACAGCACTCCAGCAATCCGTTCTCCAGCTGATCACCAGGATTGCGGAGACGCCGCCCCGGGAGAGTGGCAGTGGCGCCATGGCAGTCGGACCTGCTGTCCTCTCTCAGGACAACAGCCTTCCTGCTCCCACCCCTGCCACTCCACCAGTGCCCCTGTTGTTGCCTCTTGGCCAGCCAGGCCAGACTGCTGCAGCCCATGCTGAGATGGTGCAGTCTGAAGCCGGGCCCTCCAGGCCCAGAGCTGCTCAAGGTCGTCCTCCAAGGCCATCTGGACGTTCCTCCATTGAAGGCCAGCAGCCTCCCACCACCCATGCTCCAGCCACTGAGGAAGCACATTGTAGGAGCACCAGGATAGGTAAAGGCACATGAACAACAGGCACTGAGGGAATGCACAAGGGTGAATAGTTCTGTTATGTTTGCATAATTTCATTTATTCATTGATATATGAGAGTTTGATTTTGCATTTGGTGGTGGTTTTTATTCATGCAATGAGCTGAGAGGGACACCAATGTGTAATCAGATGGAGGGCGATTTGATTGTCTTGTGGGAGGGGAAAGGTGGGGAATGTAGGACTGTTGGTGAGTTGCGGGATGTAGTTCCAATTATTGATAGTGGGCACGGATCAGGCGAGCACACAGAGCCCTTGCAGACAAGGCTTGTGGTTCCTGCTGCACCCTTGCGTCTTCCTCCACCTCCTCTTCTGGCTCCACCCCCTCCTCCTGCTCCTCCTCAGCCTCTTCCTCCACCTGCACCTCTGCCTCTTCCTCCTCATCCTCCTCCTCCTCCACCTCTGGCTCAGGGTCTTCTCCGATCATTGGTGGCAAAGGCTGGTCCCTCATGATGGCGAGGTTGTGCAGCATGCAGCCGACCACCACGAATCTGCCCACCCACTCAGGGGAGTCCTGCAGGGCTCCTCCAGACCGGTCCAGGCCGCGGAAGCGTTGTTTGAGGAGGCCTATGGTGTGCTCCACGATGTTGCGTGTGGCAGCATGGCTCTCATTCTAGGCCTGCTGTGCATGTGTGCATGGATTCCTGACCGGTGTCATGAGCCACAGCGTGAGGGGGTAGCCCTTGTCGCCCAGTAGCCAGCCTTTGACTTGCCGAGTCAAATGAAAGATAGCTGGCACGTTGGACTGCCGCATGACGAAGGCATCGTGACTGCTCCCAGGGTAGTGGGCATCGACCTCCAAGATGCGATGCGTGTGGTCGCACACCAGCTGCACGTTGAGGGAGTGGAAGCCCTATCGGTTGATGAAGATGGCCAAGTTGATGTGCGGGGCATGCAGGGCAATATGTGTGCAGTCCATGGCACCCTGCACCATGGGGAAGACAGCAATGTGGGCGAACCCCCGTGCTCGCTCGTTCTGATTGTCTCTGTGGAGAGGGAAGGTGATGAACCTGTTCCTCATGTGGTACAGTGTGTCTGTGACCTCCCTTATGCAGCAGTGTACTGCATACTGCAAGATATTGCACATGTCGCCAGCAGAGGCCTAAATGCTCCTGAGCCGTAGAAATTCTGTGCCATGGTGACCTTCACAGCCACAGGCAATGCTGTCCTCGCCCTGCTCTGAGGCTGCAGTTGTGGCCGCACCAGTTGACAGATCTCGGTGACGGCTTCCTTGGTGAACCTCAGGCGTCGGATGCAATCCTCCTCGGTCATGTTGAGGTAAGAGAATTGATCCCTGAAGGCCCTCATTGGGTAGGGCCTCCTGCTCAGTGCCCTCCATCTCCTCGCAGCTTGACCTGCTGGGCGTGGCCTCTCTGCACGCTCCCAGTCGTGCTCAATGCACAGCGGGAGCCCGAGCAGACCGCCCATGGTTGGCAGGAATGTTGTTCCACCAGTGTTGTAACTTTCCGACCCGTAAGGCAGTGCCTGCCAAAGCACTCTCAAAAGTAGTGTAGGAACTCTTAATAAGAAGAGGGAGCTTCAAAAAACACTTCCTACTCCTCCAGCAGCCAGAAGCAATAATCCAGCAACTAACCTGCAACACCTGCATAGCCCTTTAAATAGCGCTGGTGGGGGGTCCTTCAGGCACTGTAAGAAACGTTTAGATGGTCGGGGATAAGACTGTGTGTTGAGTTGAGCGTTAAGGTCGAAAATGGTGTTGATCACTTTAAATCAGCATTGCACACTGATTGCAGCCATTTTCTCCCTACTTTACACGCTTCCAGCGTCCAGTATCTGCCCTGCGCTATCTCCTATACTAAGATGGCGTCCGGCGCATATCACGCTGGAAATGTGCGTGCGCATCCAAGACGCCATCTTGGATATCAGAGAGGCCGAAACAACGGACGCTACACGGCCCAATTTAGCGCCCAAAGATTCTAATTCAACCCCTTGTTTCCGGGGATGGGCTGGGTATCAGTGGAGTGATGCTGCCATCCACTGGCTATTGGGCTAACTGCACCCACCCCAGCCTCCTGGGGCCCTTGCCTTTATACAGAGCCTTAACCCGTCTCTCAGGACATCACAAAGTGCTTCACAGAATTAATTACTTCTGAAGAGCAGTCACTGTCGTTATGTGGCTAAATGCAGCAGCCATTATAAGCACAGGAAGATCCCGCAAACACAATGAAATCAATCACCAGTTGAACCCATGACTTGGACTTGGGTGTGCAGGGCACAATTACCAAATTTACAGATGACACAAAACTTGGAAGTGCAGTGAACAGTGAGGAGGATAGTGATAGACTTCAAGAGGATAAAGACAGGCTGGTGGAATGGGCGGACACGTGGCAGATGAAATTTAACACAGAAAAATGCAAAGTGATACATTTCAGTAGGAAGAACGAGGGGAGTAAAGATAAACTAGAGGGCACAACTCTAAAAGGGGTACAGGAACAGAGAGATCTGGGGGTATATGTGCACAAATTGTTGAAGGTGGCAGGGCAGGTTGAGAAAGTGGTTAAAAAAGCATACGGGATCCTGGGCTTTATAAATAGAGGCACAGAATACAAAAGTATGGAAGTCATGATGAACCTTTATAAAACGCTGGTTCGGCCACAACTGGAGTATTGTGTCCAGTTCTGGGCACTGCACTTTAGAAAAGATGTGAAGGCCTTAGAGAGGGTGCAGAAGAGATTTACTAGAATGATTCCAGGGATGAGGGACTTTAGTTACGTGGATAGACTGGAGAAGCTGGGGTTATTCTCCTTGGAACAGAGACGGTTGTGAGGAGATTTGATCGAGGTATTCAAAATCATGAAGGGTCCAGACAGAGTAGATAGAGAGAAACTGTTCCCATTGGCAGAAGGGTCAAGAACCAGAGGACACAGATTTAAGGTGATTGGCAAAAGAACCAAAGGTGACATGAGGAAAGAATTTTTTACATAGCGAGTGGTTAGGATCTGGAATGCACTGCCCGAGGGGGTGGTGGAGGCAGATTCAATCATGGCCTTCAAAAGGGAACTGGATAAGTACTTGAAAGGAAAAAATGTGCAGGGCTACGGGGATAGGGCGGGGAAGTGGGACTAGCTGGATTGCTCTTGCATAGAGCCGGCACGGACTCGATGGGCCGAATGGCCTCCTTCCGTGCTGTAACCATTCTATGATTCTATGATCTGTTCTTAGTGGTGTTGGTTGAGGGAGAAATGTTGGCCCGAGGACACCGGGGAGAACTCCCTGCTCTCCCTCGAGTGCTGGCCATTGGGATCCTTTACATCGACTTAAACCAACAGACAGGGGCCTCAGTTTAATGTCTCACCCGAAAGACAAATGATCAATGGGCTCTGGTTTATTGTTTTCACAGGAAAACAGAGAAAATCACAGAAAATAATCGCAAACTACAGGAGATAAATTCCATTAAATCACAAGTAATAAAAAAGCTCAACGCGCCCCACACACGGGCCCCAAACACGGGCCCCGTTCAACGCACCCCACACACGGGCCCCGTTCAACGCGCCCCACACACGGGCCCCGTTCAACGCGCCCCACACACGGGCCCCGTTCAACGCGCCCCACACACGGGCCCCGTTCAACGCGCCCCACACACGGGCCCCGTTCAACGCGCCCCACACACGGGCCCCGTTCAACGCGCCCCACACACGGGCCCCGTTCAACGCGCCCCACACACGGGCCCCGTTCAACGCGCCCCACACACGAGCCCTGGTCAATCCACTCTATCACAAACCCACTTAATCACAAGATAGATGAACAGAAAAATCGTAACTGATCCCTGGACACGGGTGGGCTGAGAGTTAGCCCCCGGTCCGCCTGTTACATTATTATCCAACTGGTACATGGATGAAAAAGAGCGAGGCAGTCGGGGTGGGAGAGGGGCAGAGGGGAGGAGACAGAGAGCAAGAGTGAGAAAAGGAGAGTTTGCACGAGTGTGCGTGTAAGAGTGTACAGGTCAGTCATGAGGAGTAACAAGTCACCTCACCTTGATGGCCCTCCCCTTCTCCACACATTCTCGATGCTGACAAAGCAGAACCTTCTCCTGTATTACACTCCGCTCATCTGCAAAAAGGAAACCACAACAGTTAGTTCCACAAGAAAACACTAGAGCGGTAACACGGTACACTGAGAGTGACAGGGGGCGGTAACACGGTACACTGAGAGTGACAGGGGGCGGTAACACGGTACACTGAGAGTGACAGGGGGCGGTAACACGGTACACCGAGAGTGACAGGGGGCGATAACACGGTACACCGAGAGTGACAGGGGGCGGTAACACGGTACACCGAGAGTGACAGGGAGCGGTAACACGGTACACTGAGAGTGACAGGGGGCGGTAACACGGTACACCGAGAGTGACAGGGACCGGTAACACGGTACACCGAGAGTGACGGGGGGCGGTAACACGGTACACCGAGAGTGACGGGGGGCGGTAACACGGCACACCGAGAGTGACGGGGGGCGGTAACACGGCACACCGAGAGTGACAGGGGGCGGTAACACGGTACACCGAGAGTGACAGGGGGCGGTAACACGGTACACCGAGAGTGACAGGGGGCGGTAACACGGTACACCGAGAGTGACAGGGGGCGGTAACACGGTACACCGAGAGTGACAGGGGGTGGTAACACGGTACACCGAGAGTGACGGGGGGCGGTAACACGGCACACCGAGAGTGACGGGGGGCGGTAACACGGTACACCGAGAGTGACGGGGGGCGGTAACACGGTACACCGAGAGTGACGGGGGGCGGTAACACGGTACACCGAGAGTGACGGGGAGCGGTAACACGGCACACCGAGAGTGACAGGGGGCGGTAACACGGCACACCGAGAGTGACAGGGGGCGGTAACACGGTACACCGAGAGTGACGGGGGGCGGTAACACGGTACACCGAGAGTGACGGGGGGCGGGTAACACGGCACACCGAGAGTGACAGGGGGCGGTAACACGGTACACCGAGAGTGACAGGGGGCGGTAACACGGTACACCGAGAGTGACAGGGGGCGGTAACACGGTACACCGAGAGTGACAGGGGGCGGTAACACGGTACACCGAGAGTGACAGGGGGCGGTAACACGGTACACCGAGAGTGACGGGGGGCGGTAACATGGCACACCGAGAGTGACGGGGGGCGGTAACACGGTACACCGAGAGTGACAGGGGGCGGTAACACGGTACACCGAGAGTGACAGGGGGCGGTAACACGGTACACCGAGAGTGACGGGGGGCGGTAACACGGTACACCGAGAGTGACGGGGAGCGGTAACACGGCACACCGAGAGTGACAGGGGGCGGTAACACGGCACACCGAGAGTGACAGGGGGCGGTAACACGGTACACCGAGAGTGACAGGGGGCGGTAACACGGCACACCGAGAGTGACAGGGGGCGGTAACACGGCACACCGAGAGTGACGGGGGGCGGTAACACGGTACACCGAGAGTGACAGGGGGCGGTGACACGGCACACCGAGAGTGACAGGGGGCGGTAACACGGTACACCGAGAGTGACAGGGGGCGGTGACACGGTACACCGAGAGTGACAGGGGGCGGTGACACGGTACACCGAGAGTGACAGGGAGCGGTGATGGACGGGGAGATCTATGGGTCTGTGATTGGTCAGCGATCAAAGGAATTAAAAGTTTTGCTGAAGTACTTGTTCTGTTCGCTGTGCGGGAGGAACCAGTGACGATGTCACATGACACATGAGACACAACAGAGGCTGAGAGTCACTTGGCAATTCCTACCAGTCAATCTGTGTTGTCTGGAACATTCTGTAGCATATTGTTAAAGATTGTCAGCCCCTTGAGATTTGTATTGGAGAACTCCCACCAGTCAGCACCGAGCCAAACAAGCTGCTCTCGAATTCGGACCCAGCACAGTCCTCACTGTGTTTAACAGGAGCCCTCCCACATCGGAGCTCAATCAACCGCCAGGGAAATATCCCACAATCCCTCCATTTAAAGGGGCAGCGCTCAGAATTTAACACTTAGAACTGACAACTGCATTCAGAGGGCCGCAGGATTTCAGTTCAGCCACTGTTTATCATAGAGAGGATCGATTCGGACTGGGAGACTGCCCAGACTCCAATCACTGCTCCTGTCCCTCGATACCCAGTGGGAGACTGCGAGAGACAGAGAGAGAGTCAGAGAGAGAGAGAGAGAGAGTCAGAGAGAGAGAGAGATAGAGAGAGAGAGAGAGAGAGAGAGTCAGAGAGAGAGAGAGATAGAGAGCGAGAGTCAGAGAGAGTCAGAGAGAGAGATAGAGAGAGAGTCAGAGAGAGAGTCAGAGAGAGAGAGAGTCAGAGTCAGAGAGAGAGAGAGTCAGAGAGAGAGAGAGAGAGTCAGAGAGAGAGATAGAGAGAGAGTCAGAGAGAGAGTCAGAGAGAGAGAGAGAGAGAGACAGAGAAAGAGAGAGTCAGAGAGAGAGAGAGAGAGAGACAGAGAAAGAGAGAGTCAGAGAAAGAGAGAGAGAGAGACACTGGGTATAACACTCCTGTATATATATTATATAATAACACACCATGTGTTACTGGGTATAACACGCCTGTATATATATTATATAATAACACACTGCGTGTTACTGGGTATAATTATGAAAATTGTAGTTTTGACCAATTGTAGTAATCTGTACAACATTTTAAAATCGTATTTCTGCTGAATTTCTGCTGTTTTCTGGGAGTGCCAATAAGGTGGATGGTCAGGGTGTAATTCATACCATCCCAGAGAATAATGAGCAGCGACAGACGGGCAGCTCTGTCAGGGACAGGTCTGCAAATGATACACATCCCATCTCCCCTCTTGTTGCTGCAGTTTTAATTTCTGCATTGACCAAGTGTGAGGAATGCAGAGTAAAGTAACCCACAGGCAATGCAGCCTTTCATCAGACAGAGCTGTAAACTGACTGGAGAGAGGGATTACCAGAGACTGCTCAGTAATCCTGCCCTGGAGAGGGAGAGGCCATGGTGCTGAAAGCATTAGGCAGCAGGACACATGCCAAGAGTCTCTCTGGGAACCGTGTGCTGAGCACCACACGTGAGCTGGCACAAGAATGGTCCATTCTGTCCATTTCCATCTCCAGTCTCTATTTAAATGAGTTCCACACTGACTGGCTGTCCCCAGACTGCAACCTTCAATATGCTCGGAATTCCTGGTCTGTGCTGTGTACAGACAGACAGACAGAGAAATAGACAGGGTATTCTCATAATTATACCCAGTAACACGCAGTGTGTTATTATATAATATATATACAGGAGTGTTATACGCAGTAACGCACGGTGTGTTATTATATAATATATATACAGGAGTGTTATACCCAGTAACGCACGGTGTGTTATTATATAATATATATACAGGAGTGTTATACCCAGTAACACACGGTGTGTTATTATATAATATATATACAGGAGTGTTATACCCAGTAACACACGGTGTGTTATTATATAATATATACAGGAGTGTTATACCCAGTAACACACGGTGTGTTATTATATAATATATATACAGGAGCGTTATACCCAGTTACACACGGTGTGTTATTATATAATATATATACAGGAGTGTTATACCCAGTAACACACGGTGTGTTATTATATAATATATATACAGGAGCGTTATACCCAGTAACACACGGTGTGTTATTATATAATATATATACAGGAGTGTTATACCCAGTAACACACGGTGTGTTATTATATAATATATATACAGGAGTGTTATACCCAGTAACACACGGTGTGTTATTATATAATATATATACAGGAGTGTTATACCCAGTAACACACGGTGTGTTATTATATAATATATATACAGGAGTGTTATACCCAGTAACACACGGTGTGTTATTATATAATATATATACAGGAGTGTTATACCCAGTAACACACGGTGTGTTATTATATAATATATATACAGGAGTGTTATACCCAGTAACACACGGTGTGTTATTATATAATATATATACAGGAGTGTTATACCCAGTTACACACGTGTGTTATTATATAATATATATACAGGAGTGTTATACCCAGTAACACACGGTGTGTTATTATATAATATATATACAGGAGTGTTATACCCAGTAACACACGGTGTGTTATTATATAATATATACAGGAGTGTTATACCCAGTAACACACGGTGTGTTATTATATAATATATATACAGGAGCGTTATACCCAGTTACACACGGTGTGTTATTATATAATATATATACAGGAGTGTTATACCCAGTAACACACGGTGTGTTATTATATAATATATATACAGGAGTGTTATACCCAGTAACACACGGTGTGTTATTATATAATATATATACAGGAGTGTTATACCCAGTAACACACGGTGTGTTATTATATAATATATATACAGGAGTGTTATACCCAGTAACACACGGTGTGTTATTATATAATATATATACAGGAGTGTTATACCCAGTAACACACGGTGTGTTATTATATAATATATATACAGGAGTGTTATACCCAGTAACACACGGTGTGTTATTATATAATATATATACAGGAGTGTTATACCCAGTAACACACGGTGTGTTATTATATAATATATATACAGGAGTGTTATACCCAGTAACACACAGTGTGTTATTATATAATATATATACAGGAGTGTTATACCCAGTTACACACAGTGTGTTATTATATAATATATATACAGGAGTGTTATACCCAGTAACACACAGTGTGTTATTATATAATATATATACAGGAGTGTTATACCCAGTAACACACAGTGTGTTATTATATAATATATACAGGAGTATGTTATACCCAGTAACACAGGGTGTGTTATTATATAATATATATACAGGAGTGTTATACCCGGTGACACACGGTGTGTTATTATATAATATATATACAGGAGTGTTATACCCAGTAACACACGGTGTGTTATTATATAATATATATACAGGAGTGTTATACCCAGTAACACACAGTGTGTTATTATATAATATATATACAGGAGTGTTATACCCGGTGACACACGGTGTGTTATTATATAATATATATACAGGAGTGTTATACCCAGTAACACACGGTGTGTTATTATATAATATATATACAGGAGTGTTATACCCGGTAACACACAGTGTGTTATTATATAATATATATACAGGAGTGTTATACCCAGTAACACACGGTGTGTTATTATATAATATATATACAGGAGTGTTATACCCGGTGACACACGGTGTGTTATTATATAATATATATACAGGAGTGTTATACCCAGTAACACACGGTGTGTTATTATATAATATATATACAGGAGTGTTATACCCAGTAACACACAGTGTGTTATTATATAATATATATACAGGAGTGTTATACCCGGTGACACACGGTGTGTTATTATATAATATATATACAGGAGTGTTATACCCAGTAACACACGGTGTGTTATTATATAATATATATACAGGAGTGTTATACCCAGTAACACACGGTGTGTTATTATATAATATATATACAGGAGTGTTATACCCAGTAACACACGGTGTGTTATTATATAATATATATACAGGAGTGTTATACCCGGTAACACACGGTGTGTTATTATATAATATATATACAGGAGTGTTATACCCAGTAACACACGGTGTGTTATTATATAATATATATACAGGAGTGTTATACCCAGTAACACACGGTGTGTTATTATATAATATATATACAGGAGTGTTATACCCAGTAACACACGGTGTGTTATTATATAATATATATACAGGAGTGTTATACCCAGTAACACACGGTGTGTTATTATATAATATATGCAGGCTGTGATACTCAGGAAGTTTTATGCTCAGGAATTGTCCCAATCAGATTGAGACAGGAACACAAAGTTATCACCTGAAAGTTTCAAACAGATCTCCGGGAATCAGTGTGGGCGACTCACTCTCTCACTCCCCACCCTGTCCCTGTCCCTGTCCCTGTCTCTCTCTCTCTCTCTCTCTCTCTGTCTCTCGCTCTCTCTCCCCCTCTTCCCGTTCCTCCACCTCTCTCTCTCCCCCGCACTGCCTCCCCCTCTCTCCCTCCATCTCTCTCCCCTCCATCTCTCTCCCCTCCATCTCTCTCCCCTCCATCTCTCTCCCCTCCATCTCTCTCCCCTCCCCCTCTCTCCCCTCCATCTCTCTCCCCTCCATCTCTCTCCCCTCCCCCTCTCTCCCCTCCCCCTCTCTCCCCTCCCCCTCTCTCCCCTCCCCCTCTCTCCCCTCCCCCTCTCTCCCCTCCATCTCTCTCCCCTCCCCCTCTCTCCCTCCATCTCTCTCCCCTCCTCTCCTCACTTGACTTAAGACGTTGACAGTCTCTCGTGATCCAATTGACATTGGCTGAGTGGCCATCGCCATAGAAACTGCCCGATTACAAATTCCTTGCATTTTTTTGAAAGTTCCTCTTCCTCCAGTCTGTTCACGGACGGCCAACGTCCCCCTGGGGCCCACACCCTCTCTCCCCACACCCCCACACCCCATCTCCCCCTGTACTGGGGCCCACACCCTCTCTCCCCACACCCCCACACCCCATCTCCCCCTGTACTGGGGTCCACACCCTCTCTCTCCCCACACCCCATCTCCCCCTGTACTGGGGCCCACACCCTCTCTCCCCACACCCCATCTCCCCCTGTACTGGGGCCCACACCCTCTCTCCCCACACCCCATCTCCCCCTGTACTGGGGCCCACACCCTCTCTCCCCACACACCCCATCTCCCCCTGTACTGGGGCCCACACCCTCTCTCCCCACACACCCCATCTCCCCCTGTACTGGGGCCCACACCCTCTCTCCCCACTCCCCATCTCCCCCTGTACTGGGGCCCACACCCTCTCTCTCCCCACACCCCATCTCCCCCTGTCCTGGGGCCCACACCCTCTCTCCCCACACACCCCATCTCCCCCTGTACTGGGGCCCACACCCTCTCTCCCCACTCCCCATCTCCCCCTGTACTGGGGCCCACACCCTCTCTCCCCACACCCCATCTCCCCCTGTACTGGGGCCCACACCCTCTCTCCCCACACACCCCATCTCCCCCTGTACTGGGGCCCACACCCTCTCTCTCCCCACACACCCCATCTCCCCCTGTACTGGGGCCCACACCCTCTCTCCCCACACACCCCATCTCCCCCTGTACTGGGGCCCACACCCTCTCTCCCCACACACCCCATCTCCCCCTGTACTGGGGCCCACACCCTCTCTCCCCACACCCCATCTCCCCCTGTACTGGGGCCCACACCCTCTCTCCCCACACACCCCATCTCCCCCTGTACTGGGCCCACACCCTCTCTCTCCCCACACCCCATCTCCCCCTGTACTGGGGCCCACACCCTCTCTCCCCACACCCCATCTCCCCCTGTACTGGGGCCCACACCCTCTCTCCCCACACACCCCATCTCCCCCTGTACTGGGGCCCACACCCTCTCTCCCCACACACCCCATCTCCCCCTGTACTGGGGCCACACCCTCTCTCCCCACACACCCCATCTCCCCCTGTACTGGGGCCCACACCATCTCCCCCCACACCCCATCTCCCCCTGTACTGGGGCCCACACCCTCTCTCCCCACACCCCCACACCCCATCTCCCCCTGTACTGGGGTCCACACCCTCTCTCCCCACACCCCATCTCCCCCTGTACTGGGGCCCACACCCTCTCTCCCCACACACCCCATCTCCCCCTGTACTGGGGCCCACACCCTCTCTCCCCACACACCCCATCTCCCCCTGTACTGGGGCCACACCCTCTCTCCCCACACACCCCATCTCCCCCTGTACTGGGGCCCACACCCTCTCCCCACACACCCCATCTCCCCCTGTACTGGGGCCCACACCCTCTCTCCCCACACACCCCATCTCCCCCTGTACTGGGGCCCACACCCTCTCTCCCCACACCCCATCTCCCCCTGTACTGGGGCCCACACCCTCTCTCCCCACACCCCATCTCCCCCTGTACTGGGGCCCACACCCTCTCTCCCCACACCCCATCTCCCCCTGTACTGGGGCCCACACCCTCTCTCCCCATTCACCCCATCTCCCCCTGTACTGGGGCCCACACCCTCTCTCCCCACACACCCCATCTCCCCCTGTACTGGGGCCCACACCCTCTCTCCCCACACCCCATCTCCCCCTGTACTGGGGCCCACACCCTCTCTCCCCACACACCCCATCTCCCCCTGTACTGGGGCCCACACCCTCTCTCTCCACACCCCATCTCCCCCTGTACTGGGGCCCACACCCTCTCTCCCCACACACCCCATCTCCCCCTGTACTGGGGCCCACACCCTCTCTCCCCCCACCCCATCTCCCCCTGTACTGGGGCCCACACCCTCTCTCTCCCCACACCCCATCTCCCCCTGTACTGGGGCCCACACCCTCTCTCCCCACACACCCCATCTCCCCCTGTACTGGGGCCCACACCCTCTCTCCCCACACCCCATCTCCCCCTGTACTGGGGCCCACACCCTCTCTCCCCACACCCCATCTCCCCCTGTACTGGGGCCCACACCCTCTCTCCCCACACACCCCATCTCCCCCTGTACTGGGGCCCACACCCTCTCTCTCCCCACACACCCCATCTCCCCCTGTACTGGGGCCCACACCCTCTCTCCCCACACACCCCATCTCCCCCTGTACTGGGGCCCACACCCTCTCCCCCCACACCCCATCTCCCCCTGTACTGGGGCCCACACCCTCTCTCCCCACACCCCATCTCCCCCTGTACTGGGCCCACACCCTCTCTCCCCACTCCCCATCTCCCCCTGTACTGGGGCCCACACCCTCTCTCCCCACACACCCCATCTCCCCCTGTACTGGGGTCCACACCCTCTCTCCCCACACACCCCATCTCCCCCTGTACTGGGGCCCACACCCTCTCTCCCCACTCCCCATCTCCCCCTGTACTGGGGCCCACACCCTCTCTCCCCACACCCCATCTCCCCCTGTACTGGGCCCACACCCTCTCTCTCTCCACACACCCCATCTCCCCCTGTACTGGGGCCCACACCCTCTCTCCCCACACACCCCATCTCCCCCTGTACTGGGCCCCACACCCTCTCTCCCCACACACCCCATCTCCCCCTGTACTGGGGCCCACACCCTCTCTCTCCCCACACCCCATCTCCCCCTGTACTGGGGCCCACACCCTCTCTCCCCACACACCCCATCTCCCCCTGTACTGGGGCCCACACCCTCTCTCTCCCCACACCCCATCTCCCCCTGTACTGGGGCCCACACCCTCTCTCACCACACCCCATCTCCCCCTGTACTGGGCCCACACCCTCTCTCTCTCCCCCCACCCCATCTCCCCCTGTACTGGGGCCCACACCCTCTCTCCCCACACACCCCATCTCCCCCTGTACTGGGGCCCACACCCTCTCTCCCCACACCCCATCTCCCCCTGTACTGGGGCCCACACCCTCTCTCTCCCCACACCCCATCTCCCCCTGTACTGGGGCCCACACCCTCTCTCTCCCCACACCCCATCTCCCCCTGTACTGGGCCCACACCCTCTCTCCCCCCACACACCCCATCTCCCCCTGTACTGGGGCCCACACCCTCTCTCCCCACACCCCATCTCCCCCTGTACTGGGGCCCACACCCTCTCTCCCCACACCCCATCTCCCCCTGTACTGGGGCCCACACCCTCTCTCCCCACACCCCATCTCCCCCTGTACTGTGGCCCACACCCTCTCTCCCCACACCCCATCTCCCCCTGTACTGGGGCCCACACCCTCTCTCCCCACACCCCATCTCCCCCTGTACTGGGGCCCACACCCTCTCTCCCCACACACCCCATCTCCCCCTGTACTGGGGCCCACACCCTCTCTCCCCACACACCCCATCTCCCCCTGTACTGGGACCCACACCCTCTCTCCCCACACACCCCATCTCCCCCTGTACTGGGGCCCACACCCTCTCTCCCCACACACCCCATCTCCCCCTGTACTGGGGCCCACACCCTCTCTCCCCACACACCCCATCTCCCCCTGTACTGGGGCCCACACCCTCTCTCCCCCCACACCCCATCTCCCCCTGTACTGGGGCCCACACCCTCTCTCCCCACACACCCCATCTCCCCCTGTACTGGGGCCCACACCCTCTCTCCCCACACCCCATCTCCCCCTGTACTGGGGCCCACACCCTCTCTCCACACACTCCCCATCTCCCCCTGTACTGGGGCCCACACCCTCTCTCCCCACACCCCATCTCTCCCTGTACTGGGGCCCACACCCTCTCTCCCCACACACCCCATCTCCCCCTGTACTGGGGCCCACACCCTCTCTCCCCACACACCCCATCTCCCCCTGTACTGGGGCCCACACCCTCTCTCCCCACACAACCCATCTCCCCCTGTACTGGGGCCCACACCCTCTCTCCCCACACAACCCATCTCCCCCTGTACTGGGGCCCACACCCTCTCTCCCCACACCCCATCTCCCCCTGTACTGGGGCCCACACCCTCTCTCCCCACTCCCCATCTCCCCCTGTACTGGGGCCCACACCCTCTCTCCCCACACACCCCATCTCCCCCTGTACTGGGGCCCACACCCTCTCTCCCCACGCACCCCATCTCCCCCTGTACTGGGGCCCACACCCTCTCTCCCCACACCCCATCTCCCCCTGTACTGGGGCCCACACCCTCTCTCCCCACACACCCCATCTCCCCCTGTACTGGGGCCCGCTCCCTCTCTCCCCACACACCCCATCTCCCCCTGTACTGGGGCCCACACCCTCTCCCCACACACCCCATCTCCCCCTGTACTGGGGCCCACACCCTCTCCCCACACACCCCATCTCCCCCTGTACTGGGGCCCACACCCTCTCTCCCCACACACCCCATCTCCCCCTGTACTGGGGCCCACACCCTCTCCCCACACACCCCATCTCCCCCTGTACTGGGGCCCACACCCTCTCCCCACACACCCCATCTCCCCCTGTACTGGGGCCCACACCCTCTCTCCCCACACCCCATCTCCCCCTGTACTGGGGCCCACACCCTCTCTCCCCACACACCCCATCTCCCCCTGTACTGGGCCCACACCCTCTCTCCCCACACCCCATCTCCCCCTGTACTGGGGCCCACACCCTCTCTCCCCACACCCCATCTCCCCCTGTACTGGGGCCCACACCCTCTCTCCCCACACACCCCATCTCCCCCTGTACTGGGGCCCACACCCTCTCTCTCCCCACACCCCATCTCCCCCTGTACTGGGGCCCACACCCTCTCTCCCCACACACCCCATCTCCCCCTGTACTGGGGTCCAAACTCCCCTCCCTGTTCACCTGCCGCTGACCCATGGCCACAATCCCCACAATCCTCGGCTGTCCAGTAATCCCTCCGTCTAGCACGGACCGTGACCGGAGGGAACGTGGCCCAGGGCTGAAATGTTTCGATGGGGTCGATCGAGAGAGAAACTATTTCCTCTGGTGGGGGGAGAGTCCAGAACAAGGAGGGGCAGAACCTTAAAATTAGAGCCAGGCCGTTCAGGGAGCATTTCTTCACACAAAGGGGAGTGGGAATCTGGAACTCTCTCCTCTTCCCCCTCCAAAAAACAAAGCCTCTCGAGGCTGAGGGGTCAATTGGAGATTTGAAGAGTGAGATGGAGAGATCTTGGTTTGGTGACGAGGGAGATGGGACAATGGTGGGCAGATGGAGTTGAGATACAGATCAGCCTTGGTCTGATTGAATGGTGGGGAACAGGTTCGAGGGGCTGAATGGCCACCTCCTCTTCCTGCGGTCCGATGTTCCAGTGTGTTTGACGGATAATCCTCGCTCCACAGAATCAGACCCTTCGAGACAGAAGGGGGGAAGTGGAGCAGCGGAACAAGGCCCTGAGGGAAGAGAATGGGCTGTTGGAGGGAGGCATGCAATCATTACAGGCGAGTCTGCTCCTGGTGCAAGGACAAAACGAGCAACTGGACCTCCAGGTGAGGGCTCGGAGAGGGGAAAGAGGGGGTACAGGGAGGGACCACACTGGGGAACAGTGGGGTATAGAGAGAGGGGACACACTGGGGAACAGTGGGGTATAGAGAGAGAGGGGACACACTGGGGAACAGTGGGGTATAGAGAGAGGGGACACACTGGGGAACAGTGGGGTATAGAGAGAGGGGACACACTGGGGAACAGTGGGGTATGGAGAGAGGGGACACACTGGGGAACAGTGGGGTATAGAGAGAGGGGACACACTGGGGAACAGTGGGGTATAGAGAGAGGGGACACACTGGGGAACAGTGGGGTATGGAGAGAGGGGACACACTGGGGAACAGTGGGGTATAGAGAGAGAGGACACACTGGGGAACAGTGGGGTATAGAGAGAGAGGGGACACACTGGGGAACAGTGGGGTATAGAGAGAGAGGGGACACACTGGGGAACAGTGGGGTATAGAGAGAGGGGACACACTGGGGAACAGTGGGGTATAGAGAGAGGGGACACACTGGGGAACAGTGGGGTATAGAGAGGGGGGACACACTGGGGAACAGTGGGGTATAGAGAGAGGGGACACACTGGGGAACAGTGGGGTATAGAGAGAGGGGACACACTGGGGAACAGTGGGGTATAGAGAGAGAGGACACACTGGGGAACAGTGGGGTATAGAGAGAGAGGACACACTGGGGAACAGTGGGGTATAGAGAGAGGGGACACACTGGGGAACAGTGGGGTATAGTGAGAGGGGACACACTGGGGAACAGTGGGGTATAGAGAGAGGGGACACACTGGGGAACAGTGGGGGAAAAGAGAGAGGGGACACACTGGGGAACAGTGGGGTATAGAGAGAGGGGACACACTGGGGAACAGTGGGGTATAGAGAGAGAGGACACACTGGGGAACAGTGGGGTATAGAGAGGGAGGGGACAGACTGGGGAACAGTGGGGTATAGAGAGAGGGGACACACTGGGGAACAGTGGGGTATAGAGAGAGGGGACACACTGGGGAACAGTGGGGTATAGAGAGAGGGGACACACTGGGGAACAGTGGGGTATAGAGAGAGGGGACACACTGGGGAACAGTGGGGGACAGAGAGAGAGGGGACACACTGGGGAACAGTGGGGTATAGAGAGAGGGGACACACTGGGGAACAGTGGGGTATAGAGAGAGAGGGGACACACTGGGGAACAGTGGGGTATAGAGAGAGGGGACACACTGGGGAACAGTGGGGTATAGAGAGAGGGGACACACTGGGGAACAGTGGGGTATAGAGAGAGAGGGGACACACTGGGGAACAGTGGGGTATAGAGAGAGGGGACACACTGGGGAACAGTGGGGTATAGAGAGAGGGGACACACTGGGGAACAGTGGGGTATAGAGAGAGAGGGGACACACTGGGGAACAGTGGGGTATAGAGAGAGGGGACACACTGGGGAACAGTGGGGTATAGAGAGAGGGGACACACTGGGGAACAGTGGGGTATAGAGAGAGGGGACACACTGGGGAACAGTGGGGTACAGAGAGAGCGGGGACACACTGGGGAACAGTGGGGTATAGAAGAGAGGGGACACACTGGGGAACAGTGGGGTATAGAGAGAGGGGACACACTGGGGAACAGTGGGGTATAGAGAGAGGGGACACACTGGGGAACAGTGGGGTATATAGAGAGAGGGGACACACTGGGGAACAGTGGGGTATAGAGAGAGAGGGGACACACTGGGGAACAGTGGGGTATAGAGAGAGAGGGGACACACTGGGGAACAGTGGGGTATAGAGAGAGGGGACACACTGGGGAACAGTGGGGTATAGAGAGAGGGGACACACTGGGGAACAGTGGGGTATAGAGAGAGAGGACACACTGGGGAACAGTGGGGTATATAGAGAGAGGGGACACACTGGGGAACAGTGGGGTACAGAGAGAGAGGACACACTGGGGAACAGTGGGGTATATAGAGAGAGGGGACACACTGGGGAACAGTGGGGTATAGAGAGAGGGGACACACTGGGGAACAGTGGGGTATAGAGAGAGGGGACACACTGGGGAACAGTGGGGTATAGAGAGAGAGGACACACTGGGGAACAGTGGGGTATATAGAGAGAGGGGACACACTGGGGAACAGTGGGGTATAGAGAGAGAGGACACACTGTGGAACAGTGGGGTATAGAGAGAGGGGACACACTGGGGAACAGTGGGGTGCAGAGAGAGGGGACACACTGGGGAACAGTGGGGTATAGAGAGAGAGGGGACACACTGGGGAACAGTGGGGTGCAGAGAGGGGGGACACACTGGGGAACAGTGGGGTATAGAGAGAGAGGGGACACACTGGGGAACAGTGGGGTATAGAGAGAGGGGACACACTGGGGAACAGTGGGGTATAGAGAGAGGGGACACACTGGGGAACAGTGGGGTATAGAGAGAGGGGACACACTGGGGAACAGTGGGGTACAGAGAGAGGGGACACACTGGGGAACAGTGGGGTATAGAGAGAGAGGGGACACACTGGGGAACAGTGGGGTATAGAGAGAGGGGACACACTGGGGAAAAGTGGGGTATAGAGAGAGGGGACACACTGGGGAACAGTGGGGTATATAGAGAGAGGGGACACACTGGGGAACAGTGGGGTATAGAGAGAGAGGGGACACACTGGGGAACAGTGGGGTATGTGGAGAGGGGACACACTGGGGAACAGTGGGGTATGTGGAGAGGGGACACACTGGGGAACAGTGGGGTATAGAGAGAGGGGACACACTGGGGAACAGTGGGGTATAGAGAGAGGGGACACACTGGGGAACAGTGGGGTATAGAGAGAGGGGACACACTGGGGAACAGTGGGGTATAGAGAGAGGGGACACACTGGGGAACAGTGGGGTATAGAGAGAGGGGACACACTGGGGAACAGTGGGGTATAGAGAGAGGGGACACACTGGGGAACAGTGGGGTATAGAGAGAGGGGGGACACACTGGGGAACAGTGGGGTATAGAGAGAGAGGACACACTGGGGAACAGTGGCGTATAGAGAGAGGGGACACACTGGGGAACAGTGGGGTATAGAGAGAGGGGACACACTGGGGAACAGTGGGGTATAGAGAGAGAGGACACACTGGGGAACAGTGGGGTATAGAGAGAGGGGACACACTGGGGAACAGTGGGGTATAGAGAGAGGGGACACACTGGGGAACAGTGGGGTACAGAGAGAGGACACACTGGGGAACAGTGGGGTATAGAGAGAGGGGACACACTGGGGAACAGTGGGGTATAGAGAGAGGGGACACACTGGGGAACAGTGGGGTATAGAGAGAGGGGGGACACACTGGGGAACAGTGGGGTATAGAGAGAGGGGACACACTGGGGAACAGTGGGGTATAGAGAGTGGGGACACACTGGGGAACAGTGGGGTATAGAGAGGGGGGACACACTGGGGAACAGTGGGGTATAGAGAGAGGGGACACACTGGGGAACAGTGGGGTATAGAGAGAGGGGACACAGTGGGGTATAGAGAGTGGGGACACACTGGGGAACAGTGGGGTATAGAGAGGGGGGACACACTGGGGAACAGTGAGGTATAGAGAGAGGGGGGACACACTGGGAAACAGTGGGGTATAGAGAGAGGGGACACAATGGGGAACAGTGGGGTATAGAGAGAGAGGACACACTGGGGAACAGTGGGGTATAGAGAGAGAGGACACACTGGGGAACAGTGGGGTATAGAGAGAGGGGGGACACACTGGGGAACAGTGGGGTATGGAGAGAGGGGGGACACACTGGGGAACAGTGGGGTATATAGAGGGGGGACACACTGGGGAACAGTGGGGTATAGAGAGAGGGGACACACTGGGGAACAGTGGGGTATAGAGAGAGAGGGGACACGCTGGGGAACAGTGGGGTATAGAGAGGGGGGACACACTGGGGAACAGTGGGGTATAGAGAGAGGGGACACACTGGGGAACAGTGGGGTATAGAGAGGGGGGACACACTGGGGAACAGTGGGGTATAGAGAGAGGGGACACACTGGGGAACAGTGGGGTATAGAGAGAGGGGACACAGTGGGGTATAGAGAGTGGGGACACACTGGGGAACAGTGGGGTATAGAGAGGGGGACACACTGGGGAACAGTGAGGTATAGAGAGAGGGGGGACACACTGGGAAACAGTGGGGTATAGAGAGAGGGGACACAATGGGGAACAGTGGGGTATAGAGAGAGAGGACACACTGGGGAACAGTGGGGTATAGAGAGAGGGGGGACACACTGGGGAACAGTGGGGTATGGAGAGAGGGGGGACACACTGGGGAACAGTGGGGTATGGAGAGAGGGGACACACTGGGGAACAGTGGGGTATAGAGAGAGGGGGGACACACTGGGGAACAGTGGGGTATAGAGAGAGGGGGGACACACTGGGGAACAGTGGGGTATGGAGAGAGGGGACACACTGGGGAACAGTGGGGTATAGAGAGAGGGGACACACTGGGGAACAGTGGGGTATAGAGAGAGAGGACACACTGGGGAACAGTGGGGTATAGAGAGAGGGGGGACACACTGGGGAACAGTGGGGTATGGAGAGAGGGGACACACTGGGGAACAGTGGGGTATAGAGAGAGGGGACACACTGGGGAACAGTGGGGTATAGAGAGAGGGGACACACTGGGGAACAGTGGGGTATATAGAGAGAGGACACACTGGGGAACAGTGGGGTATAGAGAGAGGGGACACACTGGGGAACAGTGGGGTATAGAGAGAGGGGGGACACACTGGGGAACAGTGGGGTACAGAGAGAGGGGGACACACTGGGGAACAGTGGGGTATATAGAGAGAGGACACACTGGGGAACAGTGGGGTATAGAGAGAGGGGACACACTGGGGAACAGTGGGGTATAGAGAGAGGGGGGACACACTGGGGAACAGTGGGGTATAGAGAGAGGGGGACACACTGGGGAACAGTGGGGTATAGAGAGAGGGGACACACTGGGGAACAGTGGGGTATAGAGAGAGGGGACACACTGGGGAACAGTGGGGTATAGAGAGAGGGGACACACTGGGGAACAGTGGGGTATAGAGAGAGAGGGGACACACTGGGGAACAGTGGGGTATGGAGAGAGGGGACACACTGGGGAACAGTGGGGTATAGAGAGAGGGGACACACTGGGGAACAGTGGGGTATAGAGAGAGGGGACACACTGGGGAACAGTGGGGTATAGAGAGAGGGGACACACTGGGGAACAGTGGGGTATAGAGAGAGGGGACACACTGGGGAACAGTGGGGTATAGAGAGAGGGGACACACTGGGGAACAGTGGGGTATAGAGAGAGGGGACACACTGGGGAACAGTGAGGTATATAGAGAGGGGACACACTGGGGAACAGTGGGGTATAGAGAGAGAGGGGACACACTGGGGAACAGTGGGGTATAGAGAGAGGGGACACACTGGGGAACAGTGAGGAAAAGAGAGAGGGGACAGACTGGGGAACAGTGGGGTATAGAGAGAGGGGACACACTGGGGAACAGTGGGGTATAGAGAGAGGGGACACACTGGGGAACAGTGGGGTATAGAGAGAGAGGGGACACACTGGGGAACAGTGGGGTATAGAGAGAGAGGGGACACACTGGGGAACAGTGGGGTATATAGAGAGGGGGGACACACTGGGGAACAGTGGGGTATAGAGAGAGGGGACACACTGGGGAACAGTGGGGTATAGAGAGGGGGGACACACTGGGGAACAGTGGGGTATAGAGAGAGAGGGGACACACTGGGGAACAGTGGGGTATAGAGAGAGGGGACACACTGGGGAACAGTGGGGTATAGAGAGAGGGGACACACTGGGGAACAGTGGGGTATAGAGAGAGGGGACACACTGGGGAACAGTGGGGTACAGAGAGAGGGGACACACTGGGGAACAGTGGGGTATAGAGAGAGAGGACACACTGGGGAACAGTGGGGTATACAGAGAGAGGGGACACACTGGGGAACAGTGGGGTATAGAGAGAGAGGACACACTGGGGAACAGTGGGGTATAGAGAGAGGGGACACACTGGGGAACAGTGGGGTATAGAGAGAGGGGACACACTGGGGAACAGTGGGGTATATAGAGAGAGGACACACTGGGGAACAGTGGGGTATAGAGAGAGGGGACACACTGGGGAACAGTGGGGTATAGAGAGAGGGGGGACACACTGGGGAACAGTGGGGTACAGAGAGAGGGGACACACTGGGGAACAATGGGGTATCGAGAGAGAGGGGACACACTGGGGAACAGTGGGGTACAGAGAGAGGGGACACACTGGGGAACAGTGGGGTATAGAGAGAGGGGACACACTGGGGAACAGTGGGGTATAGAGAGAGAGGACACACTGGGGAACAGTGGGGTATAGAGAGAGGGGACACACTGGGGAACAGTGGGGTATAGAGAGAGAGGACACACTGGGGAACAGTGGGGTATAGAGTGAGAGGGGACACACTGGGGAACAGTGGGGTATAGAGAGAGAGGGGACACACTGGGGAACAGTGGGGTATCGAGAGAGGGGTCATACTGGGGAACAGTGGGGTATAGAGAGAGGGGACACACTGGGGAACAGTGGGGTATAGAGAGAGGGGACACACTGGGGAACAGTGGGGTATAGAGAGAGGGGACACACTGTGGAACAGTGGGGTATAGAGAGAGGGGACACACTGGGGAACAGTGGGGTATAGAGAGAGGGGACACACTGGGGAACAGTGGGGTATAGAGAGAGGGGACACACTGGGGAACAGTGGGGTATATAGAGAGAGGACACACTGGGGAACAGTGGGGTATAGAGAGAGGGGACACACTGGGGAACAGTGGGGTATAGAGAGAGAGGGGACACACTGGGGAACAGTGGGGTATCGAGAGAGAGGACACACTGGGGAACAGTGGGGTATATAGAGAGAGGGGACACACTGGGGAACAGTGGGGTATAGAGAGAGAGGGGACACACTGGGGAACAGTGGGGTATAGAGAGAGGGGACACACTGGGGAACAGTGGGGTATAGAGAGAGGGGACACACTGGGGAACAGTGGGGTATAGAGAGAGAGGGGACACACTGGGGAACAGTGGGGTATAGAGAGAGGGGACACACTGGGGAACAGTGGAGTATAGAGAGAGAGGGGACACACTGGGGAACAGTGGGGTATAGAGAGAGGGGACACACTGGGGAACAGTGGGGTATAGAGAGAGGGGACACACTGGGGAACAGTGGGGTATAGAGAGAGGGGACACACTGGGGAACAGTGGGGTACAGAGAGAGGGGGGACACTGGGGAACAGTGGGGTATAGAGAGAGGGGACACACTGGGGAACAGTGGGGTATAGAGAGAGGGGACACACTGGGGAACAGTGGGGTATAGAGAGAGGGGACACACTGGGGAACAGTGGGGTATAGAGAGAGGGGACACACTGGGGAACAGTGGGGTATAGAGAGGGGGGACACACTGGGGAACAGTGGGGTATAGAGAGAGAGGGGACACCCTGGGGAACAGTGGGGTATAGAGAGGGGGGACACACTGGGGAACAGTGGGGTATAGAGAGAGAGGACACACTGGGGAACAGTGGGGTATAGAGAGAGGGGGGACACACTGTGGAACAGTGGGGTACAGAGAGAGAGGGGACACACTGGGGAACAGTGGGGTATAGAGAGAGGGGGGACACACTGGGGAACAGTGGGGTACAGAGAGAGAGGGGACACACTGGGGAACAGTGGGGTATAGAGAGAGGGGACACACTGGGGAACAGTGGGGTATAGAGAGAGGGGACACACTGGGGAACAGTGGGGTATAGTGAGAGGGGACACACTGGGGAACAGTGGGGTATAGAGAGAGGGAACACACTGGGGAACAGTGGGGTATAGAGAGAGGGGTCACACTGGGGAACAGTGGGGTATAGAGAGAGGGGACACACTGGGGAACAGTGGGGTATAGAGAGAGGGGACACACTGGGGAACAGTGGGGTATAGAGAGAGGGGACACACTGGAGAACAGTGGGGTATAGAGAGAGGGGGGACACACTGGGGAACAGTGGGGTATAGAGAGAGGGGACACACTGGGGAACAGTGGGGTATAGAGTGAGGGGGGACACACTGGGGAACAGTGGGGTATAGAGAGAGGGGACACACTGGGGAACAGTGGGGTATAGAGAGAGGGGACACACTGGGGAACAGTGGGGTATAGAGAGAGAGGACACACTGGGGAACAGTGGGGTATAGAGAGAGAGGACACACTGGGGAACAGTGGGGGACAGAGAGAGAGGACACACTGGGGAACAGTGGGGTATAGAGAGAGAGGACACACTGGGGAACAGTGGGGTATAGAGAGAGGGGACACACTGGGGAACAGTGGGGTATAGAGAGAGGGGACACACTGGGGAACAGTGGGGTATAGAGAGAGGGGACACACTGGGGAACAGTGGGGTATAGAGAGAGGGGACACACTGGGGAACAGTGGGGTATAGAGAGAGGGGACACACTGGGGAACAGTGGGGTATAGAGAGAGGGGACACACTGGGGAACAGTGGGGTATAGAGAGAGGGGACACACTGGGGAACAGTGGGGTATAGAGAGAGGGGACACACTGGGGAACAGTGGGGTATAGAGAGAGGGGACACACTGGGGAACAGTGGGGTATAGAGAGAGAGGGGACACACTGGGGAACAGTGGGGTATAGAGAGAGGGGACACACTGGGGAACAGTGGGGTATAGAGAGAGGGGACACACTGGGGAACAGTGGGGTATAGAGAGAGGGGACACACTGGGGAACAGTGGGGTATAGAGAGAGGGGACACACTGGGGAACAGCGGGGTATAGAGAGAGGGGACACACTGGGGAACAGTGGGGGAAAGAGAGAGAGGACACACTGGGGAACAGTGGGGTATAGAGAGAGGGGACACACTGGGGAACAGTGGGGTATAGAGAGAGAGGGGACACACTGGGGAACAGTGGGGTATAGAGAGAGGGGGGACACACTGGGGAACAGTGGGGTATAGAGAGAGAGGACACACTGGGGAACAGTGGGGTATAGAGAGGGGACACACTGGGGAACAGTGGGGTATATAGAGAGGGGGGACACACTGGGGAACAGTGGGGTATAGAGAGAGGGGGGGACACACTGGGGAACAGTGGGGTATAGAGAGAGGGGACACACTGGGGAACAGTGGGGTATAGAGAGAGGGGACACACTGGGGAACAGTGGGGTATAGAGAGAGGGGACACACTGGGGAACAGTGGGGTATATAGAGAGAGGGGACACACTGGGGAACAGTGGGGTATAGAGAGGGGGGACACTGGGGAACAGTGGGGTATAGAGAGAGGGGACACACTGGGGAACAGTGGGGTATAGAGAGAGGGGACACACTGGGGAACAGTGGGGTATATAGAGAGAGAGGGGACACACTGGGGAACAGTGGGGTATAGAGAGAGGGGACACACTGGGGAACAGTGGGGTATATATAGAGAGAGGGGACACACTGGGGAACAGTGGGGTATGGAGAGAGGGGACACACTGGGGAACAGTGGGGTATAGAGAGAGGGGACACACAGGGGAACAGTGGGGTACAGAGAGAGGGGACTAACTGGGGAACAGTGGGGTATAGAGAGAGGGGACACACTGGGGAACAGTGGGGTATAGAGAGAGGGGGGGACACACTGGGGAACAGTGGGGTATAGAGAGAGGGGACACACTGGGGAACAGTGGGGTATAGAGAGAGGGGACACACTGGGGAACAGTGGGGTATAGAGAGAGGGGACACACTGGGGAACAGTGGGGTATATAGAGAGAGGGGACACACTGGGGAACAGTGGGGTATAGAGAGAGGGGACACACTGGGGAACAGTGGGGTATAGAGAGAGGGGACACACTGGGGAACAGTGGGGTATAGAGAGAGGGGACACACTGGGGAACAGTGGGGTATAGAGAGAGGGGACACACTGGGGAACAGTGGGGTATAGAGAGAGGGGACACACTGGGGAACAGTGGGGTATAGAGAGAGGGGACACACTGGGGAACAGTGGGGTATAGAGAGAGGGGACACACTGGGGAACAGTGGGGTATAGAGAGAGGGGGCACACTGGGGAACAGTGGGGTATAGAGAGAGGGGACACACTGGGGAACAGTGGGGTATAGAGAGAGGGGACACACTGGGGAACAGTGGGGTATAGAGAGGGGGGACACTGGGGAACAGTGGGGTATAGAGAGAGGGGACACACTGGGGAACAGTGGGGTATAGAGAGAGGGGACACACTGGGGAACAGTGGGGTATATAGAGAGAGAGGGGACACACTGGGGAACAGTGGGGTATAGAGAGAGGGGACACACTGGGGAACAGTGGGGTATATATAGAGAGAGGGGACACACTGGGGAACAGTGGGGTATAGAGAGAGGGGACACACTGGGGAACAGTGGGGTATAGAGAGAGGGGACACACAGGGGAACAGTGGGGTATAGAGAGAGGGGACACACTGGGGAACAGTGGGGTATATAGAGAGAGAGGGGACACACTGGGGAACAGTGGGGTATAGAGAGAGGGGGGGACACACTGGGGAACAGTGGGGTATAGAGAGAGGGGACACACTGGGGAATAGTGGGGTATAGAGAGAGAGGGGACACACTGGGGAACAGTGGGGTATAGAGAGAGGGGACACACTGGGGAACAGTGGGGTATATAGAGAGAGAGGGGACACACTGGGGAACAGTGGGGTATAGAGAGAGAGGGGACACACTGGGGAACAGTGGGGTATAGAGAGAGGGGACACACTGGGGAACAGTGGGGTATAGAGAGAGGGGACACACTGGGGAACAGTGGGGTATAGAGAGAGGGGGGACACACTGGGGAACAGTGGGGTATAGAGAGAGGGGACACACTGGGGAACAGTGGGGTATAGAGAGAGAGAGGGACACACTGGGGAACAGTGGGGTATAGAGAGAGAGGGGACACACTGGGGAACAGTGGGGTATAGAGAGAGCGGGGACACACTGGGGAACAGTGGGGTATAGAGAGAGAGGGGACACACTGGGGAACAGTGGGGTATAGACAGAGAGAGGACACACTGGGGAACAGTGGGGTATAGAGAGAGAGGACACACTGGGGAACAGTGGGGTATAGAGAGAGAGGACACACTGGGGAACAGTGGGGTATATAGAGAGAGGACACACTGGGGAACAGTGGGGTATAGAGAGAGAGGACACACTGGGGAACAGTGGGGTATAGAGAGAGAGGACACACTGGGGAACAGTGGGGTATAGAGAGAGGGGACACACTGGGGAACAGTGGGGTACAGAGAGAGAGGACACACTGGGGAACAGTGGGGTATAGAGAGAGGGGACACACTGGGGAACAGTGGGGTATAGAGAGAGGGGACACACTGGGGAACAGTGGGGTATAGAGAGAGGGGCACACTGGGGAACAGTGGGGTATAGAGAGGTGACACACTGGGGAACAGTGGGGTATAGAGGGAGGGGGGACACACTGGGGAACAGTGGGGTATAGAGAGAGGGGACACGCTGGGGAACAGTGGGGTATAGAGAGAGGGGACACACTGGGGAACAGTGGGGTATAGAGAGAGAGGACAGACTGGGGAACAGTGGGGTATAGAGAGAGGGGACACACTGGGGAACAGTGGTGTATAGAGAGAGAGGACAGACTGGGGAACAGTGGGGTATAGAGAGAGAGGACACACTGGGGAACAGTGGGGTATAGAGAGAGGGGACACACTGGGGAACAGTGGTGTATAGAGAGAGGACACACTGGGCAACAGTGGGGTATAGAGAGAGGGGACACACTGGGGAACAGTGGGGTATAGAGAGAGAGGGGACACACTGGGGAACAGTGGGGTATAGAGAGAGAGGACACACTGGGGAACAGTGGGGTATATAGAGAGAGGGGACACACTGGGGAACAGTGGGGTACAGAGAGAGGGGACACACTGGGGAACAGTGGGGTATATAGAGAGAGGACACACTGGGGAACAGTGGGGTATAGAGAGAGAGGGGACACACTGGGGAACAGTGGGGTATAGTGAGAGGGGACACACTGGGGAACAGTGGGGTATATAGAGAGAGGGGACAGACTGGGGAACAGTGGGGTACAGAGAGAGGGGACACAATGGGGAACAGTGGGGTACAGAGAGAGGGGACACACTGGGGAACAGTGGGGTATAGAGAGAGGGGACACACTGGGGAACAGTGGGGTATATGGAGAGAGAGGACACACTGGGGAACAGTGGGGTATAGAGAGAGGGGACACACTGGGGAACAGTGGGGTATAGAGAGAGGGGACACACTGGGGAACGGTGGGGTATAGAGAGGGGGGACACACTGGGGAACAGTGGGGTATAGAGAGAGAGGACACACTGGGGAACAGTGGGGTATAGAGAGAGGGGACACACTGGGGAACAGTGGGGTACAGAGAGAGAGGACACACTGGGGAACTGTGGGGTTTTGAGAGAGAGGGGACACACTGGGGAACAGTGGGGTATAGAGAGAGGGGACACACTGGGGAACAGTGGGGTATAGAGAGAGGGGACACACTGGGGAACAGTGGGGTATAGAGAGAGGGGACACACTGGGGAACAGTGGGGTATAGAGAGAGGGGACACACTGGGGAACAGTGGGGGATAGAGAGGGGACACACTGGGGAACAGTGGGGTATAGAGAGGGGACACACTGGGGAACAGTGGGGTATAGAGAGAGGGGACACATTGGGGAACAGTGGGGGATAGAGAGAGGGAACACACTAGGGAACAGTGGGGTATAGAGAGAGGGGACACACTGGGGAACAGTGGGGTATAGAGAGAGGGGACACACTGGGGAACAGTGGGGTATAGAGAGACGGGACACACTGGGGAACAGTGGGGTATAGAGAGAGAGGGGACACACTGGGGAACAGTGGGGTATAGAGAGAGGGGACACACTGGGGAACAGTGGGGTATAGAGAGAGAGAGGGGACACACTGGGGAACAGTGGGGTATAGAGAGAGAGGACACACTGGGGAACAGTGGGGTATAGAGAGAGAGGACACACTGGGGAACAGTGGGGTATAGAGAGAGGGGACACACTGGGGAACAGTGGGGTATAGAGAGAGAGGACACACTGGGGAACAGTGGGGTATAGAGAGAGGGGACACACTGGGGAACAGTGGGGTATATAGAGAGGGGGGACACACTGGGGAACAGTGGGGTATAGAGAGAGGGGACACACTGGGGAACAGTGGGGTATAGAGAGAGGGGACACACTGGGGAACAGTGGGGTATAGAGAGAGGGGACACACTGGGGAACAGTGGGGTATAGAGAGAGGGGACACACTGGGGAACAGTGGGGTACAGAGAGAGGGGACACACTGGGGAACAGTGGGGTATAGAGAGAGAGGGACACACTGGGGAACAGTGGGGTATAGAGAGAGGGGACACACCACACTGGGGAACAGTGGGGTATAGAGAGAGGGGACACACTGGGGAACAGTTGGGGTATAGAGAGAGGGGACACACTGGGGAACAGTGGGGTATAGAGAGAGGGGACACACTGGGGAACAGTGGGGTGCAGAGAGAGGGGACACACTGGGGAACAGTGGGGTATAGAGAGAGAGGGGACACACTGGGGAACAGTGGGGTATAGAGAGAGGGGGCACACTGGGGGAACAGTGGGGTATAGAGAGAGGGGACACACTGGGGAACAGTGGGGTATAGAGAGAGGGGACACACTGGGGAACAGTGGGGTATAGAGAGGGGGACACTGGGGAACAGTGGGGTATAGAGAGAGGGGACACACTGGGGAACAGTGGGGTATAGAGAGAGGGGACACACTGGGGAACAGTGGGGTATAGAGAGAGGGGACACACTGGGGAACATTGGGGTATAGAGAGAGGGGACACACTGGGGAACAGTGGGGTATAGAGAGAGGGGACACACTGGGGAACAGTGGGGTATAGAGAGAGGGGACACACTGGGGAACAGTGGGGTATATATAGAGAGAGGGGACACACTGGGGAACAGTGGGGTATAGAGAGAGGGGACACACTGGGGAACAGTGGGGTATAGAGAGAGGGGACACACTGGGGAACAGTGGGGTATAGAGAGAGGGGACACACTGGGGAACAGTGGGGTATAGAGAGAGGGGGACACACTCGGGAACAGTGGGGTATAGAGAGAGGGGACACACTGGGGAACAGTGGGGTTTCAAGAGAGAGAGGGGACACACTGGGGAACAGTGGGGTATAGAGAGAGGGGACACACTGAGGAACAGTGGGGTATAGAGAGAGAGGGGACACACTGGGGAACAGTGGGGTATAGAGAGAGGGGACACACTGGGGAACAGTGGGGTATAGAGAGAGGGGACACACTGGGGAACAGTGGGGGTATAGAGAGAGGGGGGACACACTGGGGAACAGTGGGGTATAGAGAGAGGGGACACACTGGGGAACAGTGGGGTATAGAGAGAGGGGGACACACTGGGGAACAGTGGGGTATAGAGAGAGGGGGGACACACTGGGGAACAGTGGGGTATAGAGAGAGGGGACACACTGGGGAACAGTGGGGTATAGAGAGAGGGGACACACTGGGGAACAGTGGGGTATAGAGAGAGGGGGGACACACTGGGGAACAGTGGGGTATAGAGAGAGGGGACACACTGGGGAACAGTGGGGGGATAGAGAGAGAGGACACAATGGGGAACAGTGGGGTATAGAGAGAGAGGGGACACACTGGGGAACAGTGGGGTATAGAGAGAGGGGACACACTGGGGAACAGTGGGGTATAGAGAGAGGGGACACACTGGGGAACAGTGGGGTATAGAGAGAGAGGGGACACACTGGGGAACAGTGGGGTATAGAGAGAGGGGACACACTGGGGAACAGTGGGGTATATAGAGAGAGGGGACAGACTGGGGAACAGTGGGGTACAGAGAGAGGGGACACACTGGGGAACAGTGGGGTATATAGAGAGGGGACACACTGGGGAACAGTGGGGGTATAGAGAGAGGGGACACACTGGGGAACAGTGGGGTATAGAGAGAGAGAGGACACACTGGGGAACAGTGGGGTATATAGAGAGGGGACACACTGGGGAACAGTAGGGTATAGAGAGAGGGGACACACTGGGGAACAGTGGGGTATAGAGAGAGGGGACACACTGGGGAACAGTGGGGTATCGAGAGAGGGGACACACTGGGGAACAGTGGGGTATAGAGAGAGGGGACACACTGGGAACAGTGGGGTATAGAGAGAGGGGACACACTGGGGAACAGTGGGGTATCGAGAGAGAGGGGACACACTGGGGAACAGTGGGGTATAGAGAGAGGGGACACACTGGGGAACAGTGGGGTATAGAGAGAGGGGACACACTGGGGAACAGTGGGGTATAGAGAGGGGGGACACACTGGGGAACAGTGGGGTATAGAGAGAGGGGACACACTGGGGAACAGTGGGGTATAGAGAGGGGGGGACACACTGGGGAACAGTGGGGTATAGAGAGAGAGGGGACACACTGGGAACAGTGGGGTATAGAGAGAGGGGACACACTGGGGAACAGTGGGGTATAGAGAGAGGGGGACACACTGGGGAACAGTGGGGTATAGAGAGAGGGGACACACTGGGGAACAGTGGGGTATAGAGAGAGGGGACACACTGGGGGAACAGTGGGGTATAGAGAGGGGGGACACACTGGGGAACAGTGGGGTATAGAGAGAGAGGACACACTGGGGAACAGTGGGGTATCGAGAGAGGGGACACACTGGGGAACAGTGGGGTATAGAGAGAGGGGACACACTGGGGAACAGTGGGGTATAGAGAGAGGGGGACACACTGGGGAACAGTGGGGGTATAGAGAGAGGGGACACACTGGGGAACAGTGGGGTATAGAGAGAGGGGACACACTGGGGAACAGTGGGGTATAGAGAGAGGGGACACACTGGGGAACAGTGGGGTATAGAGAGAGAGGGGACACACTGGGAACAGTGGGGTATAGAGAGAGGGGACACACTGGGGAACAGTGGGTATAGAGAGAGGGGACACACTGGGGAACAGTGGGGTATAGAGAGAGGGGACACACTGGGGAACAGTGGGGTATAGAGAGAGGGGACACACTGGGGAACAGTGGGGTATAGAGAGAGGGGACACACTGGGGAACAGTGGGGTATAGAGAGAGAGGGGACACACTGGGGAACAGTGGGGTATAGAGAGAGGGGGCACACTGGGGAACAGTGGGGTATAGAGAGAGGGGACACACTGGGGAACAGTGGGGTATAGAGAGAGGGGACACACTGGGGAACAGTGGGGTATAGAGAGGGGGACACTGGGGAACAGTGGGGTATAGAGAGAGGGGACACACTGGGGAACAGTGGGGTATAGAGAGAGGGGACACACTGGGGAACAGTGGGGTATAGAGAGAGGGGACACACTGGGGAACATTGGGGTATAGAGAGAGGGGACACACTGGGGAACAGTGGGGTATAGAGAGAGGGGACACACTGGGGAACAGTGGGGTATAGAGAGAGGGGACACACTGGGGAACAGTGGGGTATATATAGAGAGAGGGGACACACTGGGGAACAGTGGGGTATAGAGAGAGGGGACACACTGGGGAACAGTGGGGTATAGAGAGAGGGGACACACTGGGGAACAGTGGGGTATAGAGAGAGGGGACACACTGGGGAACAGTGGGGTATAGAGAGAGGGACACACTCGGGAACAGTGGGGTATAGAGAGAGGGGACACACTGGGGAACAGTGGGGTTTCAAGAGAGAGAGGGGACACACTGGGGAACAGTGGGGTATAGAGAGAGGGGACACACTGAGGAACAGTGGGGTATAGAGAGAGAGGGGACACACTGGGGAACAGTGGGGTATAGAGAGAGAGAGGGGACACACTGGGGAACAGTGGGGTATAGAGAGAGGGGACACACTGGGGAACAGTGGGGTATAGAGAGAGGGGGGACACACTGGGGAACAGTGGGGTATAGAGAGAGGGGACACACTGGGGAACAGTGGGGTATAGAGAGAGGGGACACACTGGGGAACAGTGGGGTATAGAGAGAGGGGGGACACACTGGGGAACAGTGGGGTATAGAGAGAGGGGACACACTGGGGAACAGTGGGGGATAGAGAGAGAGGACACAATGGGGAACAGTGGGGTATAGAGAGAGAGGGGACACACTGGGGAACAGTGGGGTATAGAGAGAGGGGACACACTGGGGAACAGTGGGGTATAGAGAGAGGGGACACACTGGGGAACAGTGGGGTATAGAGAGAGAGGGGACACACTGGGGAACAGTGGGGTATAGAGAGAGGGGACACACTGGGGAACAGTGGGGTATATAGAGAGAGGGGACAGACTGGGGAACAGTGGGGTACAGAGAGAGGGGACACACTGGGGAACAGTGGGGTATATAGAGAGGGGACACACTGGGGAACAGTGGGGTATAGAGAGAGGGGACACACTGGGGAACAGTGGGGTATAGAGAGAGAGAGGACACACTGGGGAACAGTGGGGTATATAGAGAGGGGACACACTGGGGAACAGTAGGGTATAGAGAGAGGGGACACACTGGGGAACAGTGGGGTATCGAGAGAGGGGACACACTGGGGAACAGTGGGGTATAGAGAGAGGGGACACACTGGGGAACAGTGGGGTATAGAGAGAGGGGACACACTGGGGAACAGTGGGGTATAGAGAGAGGGGACACACTGGGGAACAGTGGGGTATAGAGAGAGGGGACACACTGGGGAACAGTGGGGTATAGAGAGAGGGGACACACTGGGGAACAGTGGGGTATAGAGAGAGAGGGGACACACTGGGGAACAGTGGGGTATAGAGAGAGGGGGGACACACTGGGGAAAAGTGGGGTATAGAGAGAGGGGACACACTGGGGAACAGTGGGGTATAGAGAGAGGGGACACACTGGGGAACAGTGGGGTATAGAGAGAGAGGACACACTGGGGAACAGTGGGGTATAGAGAGAGGGGACACACTGGGGAACAGTGGGGTATAGAGAGAGGGGACACACTGGGGAACAGTGGGGTATATAGAGAGGGGACACACTGGGGAACAGTGGGGTATAGAGAGAGAGGGGACACACTGGGGAACAGTGGGGTATAGAGAGAGGGGACACACTGGGGAACAGTGGGGTATAGAGAGAGGGGACACACTGGGGAACAGTGGGGTATAGAGAGAGGGGACACACTGGGGTACAGTGGGGTATGTGGAGAGAGGGGACACACTGGGGAACAGTGGGGTATAGAGAGAGGGGATACACTGGGGAACAGTGGGATATAGAGAGAGAGGGGACACACTGGGGAACAGTGGGGTATAGAGAGAGGGGACACACTGGGGAACAGTGGGGTATGGAGAGAGTGGACACATCGGGGAAACACACTTGGGAACAGTGGGGTATATAGAGAGGGGACACACTGGGGAACAGTGGGGTATAGAGAGGGGGGACACACTGGGGAACAGTGGGGTATAGAGAGAGGGGACACACTGGGGAACAGTGGGGTATAGAGAGAGGGGACACACTGGGGAACAGTGGGGTATAGAGAGAGGGGACACACTGGGGAACAGTGGGGTATAGAGAGAGGGGACACACTGGGGAACAGTGGGGTATAGAGAGAGGGGACACACTGGGGAACAGTGGGGTATATAGAGAGAGGGGACACACTGGGGAACAGTGGGGTATAGAGAGAGGGGACACACTGGGGAACAGTGGGGTATATAGAGAGGGGACACACTGGGGAACAGTGGGGTATAGAGAGAGGGGACACACTGGGGAACAGTGGGGTATAGAGAGAGAGGGGACACACTGGGGAACAGTGGGGTATAGAGAGAGGGGACACACTGGGGAACAGTGGGGTATAGAGAGAGTGGGAACACACTGGGGAGCAGTGGGGTATAGAGAGAGTGGGAACACACTGCGGAACAGTGGGGTATAGAGAGAGGGGACACACTGGGGAACAGTGGGGTATAGAGAGAGGGGACACACTGGGGAACAGTGGGGTACAGAGAGGGGACACACTGGGGAACAGTGGGTTATAGAGAGGGGGGACACACTGGGGATCGGTGGGGTATAGAGAGAGGGGACACACTGGGGAACAGTGGGGTATAGACAGGGGACACACTGGGGAAAGAGGGGGGTATAGAGAGGGGGGACACTGGGGAACAGTGGGGTATAGAGAGAGTGGACACACTGGGGAACAGTGGGGTATATAGAGAGGGGACACACTGGGGAACAGTGGGGTACAGAGAGAGGACACACTGGGGAACAGTGGGGTATAGAGAGAGGGGACACACTGGGGAACAGTGGGGTATAGAGAGAGAGGGGACACACTGGGGAACAGTGGGGTATAGAGAGAGAGGGGACACACTGGGGAACAGTGGGGTATAGAGAGAGGGGACACACTGGGGAACAGTGGGGTATAGAGAGAGAGGGGACACACTGGGGAACAGTGGGGTATAGAGAGAGGGGACACACTGGGGAACAGTGGGGTATAGAGAGAGAGGGGACACACTGGGGAACAGTGGGGGATAGAGAGAGAGGACACACTGGGGAACAGTGGGGTATAGAGAGAGGGGACACACTGGGGAACAGTGGGGTATAGAGAGAGGGGACACACTGGGGAACAGTGGGGTATAGAGAGAGGGGACACACTGGGGAACAGTGGGGTATAGAGAGAGGGGACACACTGGGGAACAGTGGGGTATAGAGAGAGGGGACACACTGGGGAACAGTGGGGTATAGAGAGAGGGGACACACTGGGGAACAGTGGGGTATGGAGAGAGGGGACACACTGGGGAACAGTGGGGTATAGAGAGAGGGGACACACTGGGGAACAGTGGGGTATAGAGAGAGGGGACACACTGGGGAACAGTGGGGTATAGAGAGAGGGGACACACTGGGGAACAGTGGGGTATAGAGAGGGGTGACACACTGGGGAACAGTGGGGTATAGAGAGAGGGGACACACTGGGGAACAGTGGGGTATAGAGAGAGGGGACACACTGTGGAACAGTGGGGTATAGAGAGAGGGGACACACTGGGGAACAGTGGGGTATAGAGAGAGGGGACACACTGGGGAACAGTGGGGTATAGAGAGAGGGGACACACTGGGGAACAGTGGGGTTTAGAGAGAGGGGACACACTGGGGAACAGTGGGGTATAGAGAGAGGGGACACACTGGGGAACAGTGGGGTATAGAGAGAGGGGACACACTGGGGAACAGTGGGGTATAGAGAGAGGGGACACACTGGGGAACAGTGGGGTATAGAGAGAGGGGACACACTGGGGAACAGTGGGGTATAGAGAGAGAGAGGACACACTGGGGAACAGTGGGGTATAGAGAGAGGGGACACACTGGGGAACAGTGGGGTATAGAGAGAGGGGACACACTGGGGAACAGTGGGGTATAGAGAGAGGGGACACACTGGGGAACAGTGGGGTATAGAGAGAGGGGACACACTGGGGAACAGTGGGGTATCGAGAGAGGGGACACACTGGGGAACAGTGGGGTATAGAGAGAGGGGACACACTGGGGAACAGTGGGGTATAGAGAGAGGGGACACACTGGGGAACAGTGGGGTATAGAGAGAGAGGGGACACAGTGGGGAACAGTGGGGTATAGAGAGAGGGGACACACTGGGGAACAGTGGGGTATAGAGAGAGGGGACACACTGGGGAACAGTGGGGTATAGGGAGAGAGGGGACACACTGGGGAACAGTGGGGTATAGAGAGAGGGGACACACTGGGGAACAGTGGGGTATAGAGAGAGGGGACACACTGGGGAACAGTGGGGTATAGAGAGAGGGGACACACTGGGGAACAGTGGGGTATAGAGAGAGGGGACACACTGGGGAACAGTGGGGTATAGGGAGAGAGGGGACACACTGGGGAACAGTGGGGTATAGAGAGAGGGGACACACTGGGGAACAGTGGGGTATAGAGAGAGGGGACACACTGGGGAACAGTGGGGTATAGAGAGAGGGGGGACACACTGGGGAACAGTGGGGTATAGAGAGAGGGGACACACTGGGGAACAGTGGGGTATAGAGAGAGGGGACACACTGGGGAACAGTGGGGTATAGAGAGAGGGGACACACTAGGGAACAGTGGGGTATAGAGAGAGGGGACACACTGGGGAACAGTGGGGTATAGGGAGAGAGGGGACACACTGGGGAACAGTGGGGTATAGAGAGAGGGGGGACACACTGGGGAACAGTGGGGTATAGAGAGAGGGGACACACTGGGGAACAGTGGGGTATAGAGAGAGAGGACACACTGGGGAACAGTGGGGTATAGAGAGAGGGGACACACTGGGGAACAGTGGGGTATAGGGAGAGAGGGGACACACTGGGGAACAGTGGGGTATAGAGAGAGGGGACACACTGGGGAACAGTGGGGTATAGAGAGAGGGGACACACTGGGGAACAGTGGGGTATAGAGAGAGAGAGGGGACACACTGGGGAACAGTGGGGTATAGAGAGAGGGGACACACTGGGGAACAGTGGGGTATAGAGAGAGAGGGGACAGACTGGGGAACAGTGGGGTATGGAGAGAGAGGACACACTGGGGAACAGTGGGGTATAGAGAGAGGGGACACACTGGGGAACAGTGGGGTATATGGAGAGGGGACACACTGGGGAACAGTGGGGTATAGAGAGAGGGGCCACACTGGGGAACAGTGGGGTATAGAGAGAGGGGACACACTGGGGAACAGTGGGGTATAGAGAGAGAGGGGACACACTGGGGAACAGTGGGGTATAGAGAGGGGACACACTGGGGAACAGTGGGGTACAGAGAGAGGGGACACACTGGGGAACAGTGGGGTATAGAGAGAGGGGACACACTGGGGAACAGTGGGGTATATAGAGAGGGGGACACACTGGGGAACAGTGGGGTATAGAGAGAGGGGACACACTGGGGAACAGTGGGGTATAGAGAGAGGGGACACACTGGGGAACAGTGGGGTATAGAGAGAGGGGACACACTGGGGAACAGTGGGGTATAGAGAGAGGGGACACACTGGGGAAAAGTGGGGTATATAGAGAGAGGGGGGGGGACACACTGTGGAACAGTGGGGTATAGAGAGAGGGGACACACTGGGGAACAGTGGGGTATAGAGAGAGGGGACACACTGGGGAACAGTGGGGTATAGAGTGAGGGGGGACACACTGGGGAACAGTGGGGTATAGAGAGAGGGGACACACTGGGGAACAGTGGGGTATAGAGAGAGGGGACACACTGGGGAACAGTGGGGTATAGAGAGAGAGGGACCACACTGGGGAACAGTGGGGTATAGAGAGAGGGGACACACTGGGGAACAGTGGGGTATAGAGAGAGAGGGGACACACTGGGGAACAGTGGGGTATAGAGAGAGGGGACACACTGGGGAACAGTGGGGTATAGAGAGAGGGGACACACTGGGGAACAGTGGGGTATAGAGAGAGTGGGAACACACTGGGGAACAGTGGGGTATAGAGAGAGTGGGAACACACTGGGGAACAGTGGGGTATAGAGAGAGGGGACACACTGGGGAACAGTGGGGTATAGAGAGAGGGGACACACTGGGGAACAGTGGGGTATAGGGAGAGGGGACACACTGGGGAACAGTGGGGTATAGAGAGAGGGGACACACTGGGGAACAGTGGGGTATAGAGAGAGGGGACACACTGGGAAACAGTGGGGTATAGAGAGAGGGGACACACTGGGGAACAGTGGGGTATATAGAGAGAGGGGACACACTGGGGAACAGTGGGGTATAGAGAGAGGGGACACACTGGGGAACAGTGGGGTATAGAGAGAGGGGACACACTGGGGAACAGTGGGGTATAGAGAGAGTGGGAACACACTGGGGAACAGTGGGGTATAGAGAGAGTGGGAACACACTGGGGAACAGTGGGGTATTGAGAGAGGGGACACACTGGGGAACAGTGGGGTATAGAGAGAGGGGACACACTGGGGAACAGTGGGGTACAGAGAGGGGACACACTGGGGAACAGTGGGGTACAGAGAGGGGACACACTGGGGAACAGTGGGGTATAGAGAGGGGGGACACACTGGGGATCGGTGGGGTATAGAGAGAGGGGACACACTGGGGAACAGTGGGGTATAGAGAGAGGGGACACACTGGGGAACAGTGGGGTACAGAGAGAGGGGACACACTGGGGAACAGTGGGGTATAGAGAGAGGGGGGACACACTGGGGAACAGTGGGGTATAGAGAGAGGGGACACACTGGGGAACAGTGGGGTATAGAGAGAGGGGACACACTGGGGAACAGTGGGGTACAGAGAGAGGGGACACACTGGGGAACAGTGGGGTATAGAGAGAGGGGACACACTGGGGAACAGTGGGGTATAGAGAGAGGGGACACACTGGGGAACAGTGGGGTATAGAGAGAGGGGACACACTGGGGAACAGTGGGGTATAGAGAGAGGGGACACACTGGGGAACAGTGGGGTATAGAGAGAGGGGACACACTGGGGAACAGTGGGGTATAGAGAGAGGGGACACACTGGGGAACAGTGGGGTATAGAGAGAGGGGACACACTGGGGAACAGTGGGGTATCGAGAGAGGCGACACACTGGGGAACAGTGGGGTATAGAGAGAGAGGGGACACACTGGGGAACAGTGGGGTATAGAGAGAGGGGACACACTGGGGAACAGTGGGGTATAGAGTGAGGGGGGACACACTGGGGAACAGTGGGGTATAGAGAGAGAGGGGACACACTGGGGAACAGTGGGGTATAGAGAGAGAGGGGACACACTGGGGAACAGTGGGGTATAGAGAGAGGGGACACACTGGGGAACAGTGGGGTATAGAGAGAGGGGACACACTGGGGAACAGTGGGGTATAGAGAGAGAGGGACCACACTGGGGAACAGTGGGGTATAGAGAGAGAGGGGACACACTGGGGAACAGTGGGGTATAGAGAGAGGGGACACACTGGGGAACAGTGGGGTATAGAGAGAGGGGACACACTGGGGAACAGTGGGGTATAGAGAGAGTGGGAACACACTGGGGAACAGTGGGGTATAGAGTTAGGGGACACACTGGGGAACAGTGGGGTATAGAGAGAGGGGACACACTGGGGAACAGTGGGGTATAGGGAGAGCGGACACACTGGGGAACAGTGGGGTATAGAGAGAGGGGACACACTGGGGAACAGTGGGGTATAGAGAGAGGGGACACACTGGGAAACAGTGGGGTATAGAGAGAGGGGACACACTGGGGAACAGTGGGGTATATAGAGAGAGGGGACACACTGGGGAACAGTGGGGTATAGAGAGAGGGGACACACTGGGGAACAGTGGGGCATAGAGAGAGGGGACACACTGGGGAACAGTGGGGTATAGAGAGAGTGGGAACACACTGGGGAACAGTGGGGTATAGAGAGAGTGGGAACACACTGGGGAACAGTGGGGTATAGAGAGAGGGGACACACTGGGGAACAGTGGGGTATAGAGAGAGGGGACACACTGGGGAACAGTGGGGTACAGAGAGGGGACACACTGGGGAACAGTGGGGTATAGAGAGGGGGGACACACTGGGGATCGGTGGGGTATAGAGAGAGGGGACACACTGGGGAACAGTGGGGTATAGAGAGAGGGGACACACTGGGGAACAGTGGGGTACAGAGAGAGGGGACACACTGGGGAACAGTGGGGTATAGAGAGAGGGGGGACACACTGGGGAACAGTGGGGTATAGAGAGAGGGGACACACTGGGGAACAGTGGGGTATAGAGAGAGGGGACACAGTGGGGAACAGTGGGGTGTAGAGAGAGGGGACACACTGGGGAACAGTGGGGTATAGAGAGAGGGGACACACTGGGGAACAGTGGGGTATAGAGAGAGGGGACACACTGGGGAACAGTGGGGTATAGAGAGAGGGGACACACTGGGGAACAGTGGGGTATAGAGAGAGGGGACACACTGGGGAACAGTGGGGTATAGAGTGAGGGGGGACACACTGGGGAACAGTGGGGTATATAGAGAGAGGGGACACACTGGGGAACAGTGGGGTATAGAGAGAGGGGACACACTGGGGAACAGTGGGGTATAGAGAGAGGGGACAGACTGGGGAACAGTGGGGTATAGAGAGGGGACACACTGGGGAACAGTGGGGTATGGAGAGAGGGGACACACTGGGGAACAGTGGGGTATAGAGAGAGGGGACACACTGGGGAACAGTGGGGTACAGAGAGAGGGGACACACTGGGGAACAGTGGGGTATATAGAGAGAGGGGACACACTGGGGAACAGTGGGGTATAGAGAGAGAGGGGACACACTGGGGAACAGTGGGGTATAGAGAGAGGGGACACACTGGGGAACAGTGGGGTATCGAGAGAGGGGACACACTGGGGAACAGTGGGGTATATAGAGAGAGGGGACACACTGGGGAACAGTGGGGTATAGAGAGAGAGGGGGGACACCTGGGGAACAGTGGGGTACAGAGAGAGGGGACACACTGGGGAACAGTGGGGTATAGAGAGAGGGGACACACTGGGGAACAGTGGGGTATAGAGAGAGGGGACACACTGGGGAACAGTGGGGTATAGAGAGAGGGGACACACTGGGGAACAGTGGGGTACAGAGAGAGGGGACACACTGGGGAACAGTGGGGTATATAGAGAGAGGGGACACACTGGGGAACAGTGGGGTATAGAGAGAGAGGGGACACACTGGTGAACAGTGGGGTATAGAGAGAGGGGACACACTGGGGAACAGTGGGGTATAGAGAGAGGGGACACACTGGGGAACAGCGGGGTATCGAGAGAGGGGACACACTGGGGAACAGTGGGGTATAGAGAGAGAGGGGACACACTGGGGAACAGTGGGGTATAGAGAGAGGGGACACACTGGGGAACAGTGGGGTATAGAGAGAGTGGACACACTGGGGAACAGTGGGGTATAGAGAGAGGGGACACACTGGGGAACAGTGGGGTATAGAGAGAGAGGACACACTGGGGAACAGTGGGGTATAGAG
>NC_090356.1:1307390-1317390 GCF_035084215.1 Heptranchias perlo | reverse complement strand
ACAGTGTATTAGATACACTGTCCTTTCCCCCTCTGGGACCGGGTCTCACAGTGTATTAGATACACTGTCCTTTCCCCCTCTGGGACCGGGTCTCACAGTGCGTTAGATACACTGTCCTTTCCCCCTCTGGGACCGGGTCGCACAGTGCGTTAGATACACTGTCCTTTCCCCCTCTGGGACCGGGACTCACAGTGCGTTAGATACACTGTCCTTTCCCCCTCTGGGACCGGGTCTCACAGTGCGTTAGATACACTGTCCTTTCCCCCTCTGGGACCGGGTCTCACAGTGTGTTAGATACACTGTCCTTTCCCCCTCTGGGACCGGGTCTCACAGTGCGTTAGATACACTGTCCTTTCCCCCTCTGGGACCGGGTCTCACAGTGTGTTAGATACACTGTCCTTTCCCCCTCTGGGACCGGGTCTTACAGTGCGTCAGATACACTGTACTTTCCCCCTCTGGGACCGGGTCTCACAGTGTATTAGATACACTGTCCTTTCCCCCTCTGGGACCGGGTCTCACAGTGTGTTAGATACACTGTCCTTTCCCCCTCTGGGACCGGGTCTCACAGTGTGTTAGATACACTGTCCTTTCCCCCTCTGGGACCGGGTCTCACAGTGTATTAGATACACTGTCCTTTCCCCCTCTGGGACCGGGTCTCACAGTGTGTTAGATACACTGTCCTTTCCCCCTCTGGGACCGGGTCTCACAGTGTATTAGATACACTGTCCTTTCCCCCTCTGGGACCGGGTCTCACAGTGCGTTAGATACACTGTCCTTTCCCCCTCTGGGACCGGGTCTCACAGTGTGTTAGATACACTGTCCTTTCCCCCTCTGGGACCGAGTCTCACAGTGCGTTAGATACACTGTCCTTTCCCCCTCTGGGACCGGGTCTCACAGTGTGTTAGATACACTGTCGTTTACCCCTCTGGGACCGGGTCTCACAGTGTGTGAGATACACTGTCCTTTCCCCCTCTGGGACCGGGTCTCTCAGTGTGTTAGATACACTGTCCTTTCCCCCTCTGGGACCGGGTCTCACAGTGCGTTAGATACACTGTCCTTTCCCCCTCTGGGACCGGGTCTCACAGTGCGTTAGATACACTGTCCTTTCCCCCTCTGGGACCGGGTCTCACAGTGCGTGAGATACACTGTCCTTTCCCCCTCTGGGACCGGGTCTCGCAGTGCGTGAGATACACTGTCCTTTCCCCCTCTGGGACCGGGTCTCACAGTGTGTTAGATACACTGTCCTTTCCCCCTCTGGGACCGGGTCTCGCAGTGCGTGAGATACACTGTCCTTTCCCCCTCTGGGACCGGGTCTCACAGTGCTTTAGATACACTGTCCTTTCCCCCTCTGGGACCGGGTCTCACAGTGTGTTAGATACACTGTCCTTTCCCCCTCTGGGACCGGGTCTCACAGTGCATTAGATACACTGTCCTTTCCCCCTCTGGGACCGGGTCTCACAGTGTGTTAGATACACTGTCCTTTCCCCCTCTGGGACCGGGTCTCACAGTGTGTTAGATACACTGTCCCTTTCCCCCTCTGGGACCGGGTCTCACAGTGCGTTAGATACACTGTCCTTTCCCCCTCTGGGACCGGGTCTCACAGTGTGTTAGATACACTGTCCTTTCCCCCTCTGGGACCGGGTCTTACAGTGCGTCAGATACACTGTCCTTTCCCCCTCTGGGACCGGGTCTCACAGTGCGTTAGATACACTGTCCTTTCACCCTCTGGGACCGGGTCTCACAGTGTGTTAGATACACTGTCCTTTCCCCCTCTGGGACCGGGTCTCACAGTGTGTGAGATACACTGTACTTTCCCCCTCTGGGACCGGGTCTCACAGTGTATTAGATACACTGTCCTTTCCCCCTCTGGGACCGGGTCTCACAGTGTGTTAGATACACTGTCCTTTCCCCCTCTGGGACCGGGTCTCACAGTGTGTTAGATACACTGTCCTTTCCCCCTCTGGGACCGGGTCTCACAGTGTATTAGATACACTGTCCTTTCCCCCTCTGGGACCGGGTCTCACAGTGCGTTAGATACACTGTCCTTTCCCCCTCTGGGACCGGGTCTCACAGTGTGTTAGATACACTGTCCTTTCCCCCTCTGGGACCGAGTCTCACAGTGCGTTAGATACACTGTCCTTTCCCCCTCTGGGACCGGGTCTCACAGTGTGTTAGATACACTGTCGTTTACCCCTCTGGGACCGGGTCTCACAGTGCGTTAGATACACTGTCCTTTCCCCCTCTGGGACCGGGTCTCACAGTGCGTTAGATACACTGTCCTTTCCCCCTCTGGGACCGGGTCTCACAGTGCGTTAGATACACTGTCCTTTCCCCCTCTGGGACCGGGTCTCACAGTGCGTGAGATACACTGTCCTTTCCCCCTCTGGGACCGGGTCTCGCAGTGCGTGAGATACACTGTCCTTTCCCCCTCTGGGACCGGGTCTCACAGTGTGTTAGATACACTGTCCTTTCCCCCTCTGGGACCGGGTCTCGCAGTGCGTGAGATACACTGTCCTTTCCCCCTCTGGGACCGGGTCTCACAGTGTGTTAGATACACTGTCCTTTCCCCCTCTGGGACCGGGTCTCACAGTGCGTTAGATACACTGTCCTTTCCCCCTCTGGGACCGGGTCTCACAGTGTATCAGATACACTGTCCTTTCCCCCTCTGGGACCGGGTCTCACAGTGTGTTAGATACACTGTCCTTTCCCCCTCTGGGACCAGGTCTCACAGTGTGTTAGATACACTGTCCTTTCCCCCTCTGGGACCGGGTCTCACAGTGCGTTAGATACACTGTCCTTTCCCCCTCTGGGACCGGGTCTCTCAGTGTGTTAGATACTCTGTCCTTTCCCCCTCTGGGACCGGGTCTCACAGTGTATTAGATACACTGTCCTTTCCCCCTCTGGGACCGGGTCTCACAGTGCGTTAGATACACTGTCCTTTCCCCCTCTGGGACCGGGTCTCACAGTGTGTTAGATACACTGTCCTTTCCCCCTCTGGGACCGGGTCTCACAGTGCGTTAGATACACTGTCCTTTCCCCCTCTGGGACCGGGTCTCACAGTGTGTTAGATACACTGTCCTTTCCCCCTCTGGGACCGGGTCTCACAGTGTGTTAGATACACTGTCCTTTCCCCCTCTGGGACCGGGTCTCTCAGTGTGTTAGATACTCTGTCCTTTCCCCCTCTGGGTCCGGGTCTCACAGTGTATTAGATACACTGTCCTTTCCCCCTCTGGGACCGGGTCTCACAGTGCGTTAGATACTCTGTCCTTTCCCCCTCTGGGACCGGGTCTCACAGTGTGTTAGATACACTGTCCTTTCCCCCTCTGGGACCGGGTCTCACAGTGCATTAGATACACTGTCCTTTCCCCCTCTGGGACCGGGTCTCACAGTGCGTTAGATACGCTGTCCTTTCCCCCTCTGGGACCGGGTCTCACAGTGTATTAGATGCACTGTCCTTTCCCCCTCTGGGACTGGGTCTCACAGGGTGAGAGACCTGTAATTCTAATACCCAGGATAACAGTCGCGAGTTTGTTTCCCGCAGACAGTGAGCTTGGGTTCGATGGTCAATTCGCCTGAGCATTTCCGGAGTGGGAGTGATGAACTGAGGTCATTACGGCAGATCCATCGGCAAGACAAGGGTTTGCTGAAGGAGAGAGAGGAGCAGATACAGAGACTCCACGATCAGGTCAGTCTAAGGAGAGTGAGGAGCAGATACAGAGAGTCCACAATCAGTCTCAGGAGAGAGAGGAGCAGATACAGAGAGTCCACAATCAGTCTAAGGAGAGAGAGGAGCAGATACAGAGAGTCCACAATCAGGTCAGTCTAAGGAGAGAGAGGAGCAGATACAGAGACTCCTCGATCAGGTCAGTCCTTAGGAGAGAGAGAGGAGCAGATACAGAGACTCCACGATCAGGTCAGTCCTCAGGAGAGAGAGAGGAGCAGATACAGAGACTCCACGATCAGGTCAGTCGAAGGAGAGAGAGAGGAGCAGATACAGAGACTCCACGATCAGGTCAGTCTAAGGCGAGAGAGAGGAGCAGATACAGAGACTCCACGATCAGGTCAGTCTAAGGAGAGAGAGGAACAGATGCAGAGAGTCCACGATCAGGTCAGTCCTAAGGAGAGAGAGAGGAACAGATACAGAGACTCCACGATCAGGTCAGTCCTAAGGAGAGAGAGAGGAGCAGATACAGAGACTCCACGATCAGGTCAGTCCTCAGGAGAGAGAGAGGAGCAGATACAGAGACTCCACGATCAGGTCAGTCTAAGGAGAGAGAGTGGAGCAGATACAGAGACTCCACGATCAGGTCAGTCTAAGGCGAGAGAGAGGAGCAGATACAGAGACTCCACGATCAGGTCAGTCTAAGGCGAGAGAGAGGAGCAGATACAGAGAGTCCACAATTAGGTCAGTCTAAGGAGAGAGAGGAACAGATACAGAGAGTCCACAATCAGGTCAGTCTAAGGAGGGAGAGGAGCAGATACAGAGAGTCCACGATCAGGACAGTCTAAGGAGGGAGAGGAGCAGATACAGAGACTCCACGATCAGGACAGTCTAAGGAGGGAGAGGAGCAGATACAGAGAGTCCACGATCAGGTCAGTCTAAGGAGAGAGAGGAACAGATACAGAGACTCCACGATCAGGTCAGTCCTAAGGAGAGAGAGAGGAGCAGATACAGAGACTCCACGATCAGGTCAGTCCTCAGGAGAGAGAGAGGAGCAGATACAGAGACTCCACGATCAGGTCAGTCTAAGGAGAGAGAGAGGAGCAGATACAGAGACTCCACGATCAGGTCAGTCTAAGGCGAGAGAGAGGAGCAGATACAGAGACTCCACGATCAGGTCAGTCTAAGGCGAGAGAGAGGAGCAGATAGAGAGAGTCCACAATCAGGTCAGTCTAAGGAGAGAGAGGAACAGATACAGAGAGTCCACAATCAGGTCAGTCTAAGGAGGGAGAGGAGCAGATACAGAGAGTCCACGATCAGGACAGTCTAAGGAGGGAGAGGAGCAGATACAGAGACTCCACGATCAGGACTGTCTAAGGAGGGAGAGGAGCAGATACAGAGAGTCCACGATCAGGTCAGTCTAAGGAGAGAGGAGCAGATACAGAGAGTCCACGATCAGGTCAGTCTAAGGAGAGAGAGGAGCAGATACAGAGACTCCATGATCAGGTCAGTCTAAGGAGAGAGAGAGGAGCAGATACAGAGAGTCCACGATCAGGTCAGTCTAAGGAGGGAGAGGAGCAGATACAGAGAGTCCACGATCAGGTCAGTCTAAGGAGAGAGAGGAACAGATACAGAGACTCCACGATCAGGACAGTCTAAGGAGGGAGAGGAGCAGATACAGAGAGTCCACGATCAGGTCAGTCTAAGGAGAGAGAGGAACAGATACAGAGACTCCACGATCAGGACAGTCTAAGGAGGGAGAGGAGCAGATACAGAGAGTCCACGATCAGGTCAGTCTAAGGAGGGAGAGGAGCAGATACAGAGACTCCACGATCAGGTCAGTCTCAGGAGAGAGTGGAGCAGATACAGAGAGTCCACAATCAGGTCAGTCTAAGGAGAGAGAGGAACAGATACAGAGACTCCACGATCAGGACAGTCTAAGGAGGGAGAGGAGCAGATACAGAGAGTCCACGATCAGGTCAGTCTAAGGAGGGAGAGAGGAGCAGATACAGAGACTCCACGATCAGGTCAGTCTAAGGAGAGAGAGAGGAGCAGATACAGAGACTCCACGATCAGGACAGTCTAAGGAGGGAGAGGAGCAGATACAGAGAGTCCACGATCAGGTCAGTCTAAGGAGAGAGAGAGGAGCAGATACAGAGAGTCCACAATCAGTCTCAGGAGAGAGAGGAGCAGATACAGAGAGTCCACGATCAGTCTCAGGAGAGAGAGGAGCAGATACAGAAAGTCCACGATCAGGTCAGTCTAAGGAGAGAGAGGAGCAGATACAGAGAGTCCACGATCAGGTCAGTCTAAGGAGAGAGAGGAGCAGATACAGAGAGTCCACGATCAGGTCAGTCTAAGGAGAGAGAGGAGCAGATACAGAGAGTCCACGATCAGGTCAGTCTAAGGAGAGAGAGAGGAGCAGATACAGAGAGTCCACGATCAGTCTCAGGAGAGAGAGGAGCAGATACAGAGAGTCCACGATCAGGTCAGTCTAAGGAGAGATAGAGGTGGAGATACAGAGAGTCCACAATCAGTCTCAGGAGAGAGAGGAGCAGATACAGAGAGTCCACGATCAGTCTCAGGAGAGAGAGGAGCAGATACAGAGAGTCCACGATCAGGTCAGTCTAAGGAGGGAGAGGAGCAGATACAGAGAGTCCACGATCAGGTCAGTCTAAGGAGGGAGAGGAGCAGATACAGAGAGTCCACGATCAGGTCGGTCTAAGGAGAGAGAGAGAGGAGCAAATACAGAGATTCCACAATCAGGTCAGTCTAAGGAGCGAGAGGAGCAGATACAGAGACTCCACGATCAGGTCGGTCTAAGGAGAGAGAGAGGAGCAGATACAGAGACTCCACAATCAGGTCAGTCTAAGGAGAGAGAGAGGAGCAGATACAGAGAGTCCACGATCAGGTCAGTCTAAGGAGAGAGAGAGGAGCAGATACAGAGAGTCCACAATAAGGCAGTTTAAGGAGAGAGAGGAGCAGATACAGCGACTCCACGATCAGGTCAGTCCAAGGAGAGAGAGAGAGGAGCAGATACAGAGAGTCCACAATCAGGTCAGTCTAAGGAGAGAGAGGAGCAGATACAGAGACTCCACGATCAGGTCAGTCTAAGGAGAGAGAGGAGCAGATACAGAGAGTCCACAATCAGGTCAGTCTAAGGAGAGAGAGGAGCAGATACAGAGAGTCCACAATCAGGACAGTTTAAGGAGAGAGAGGAGCAGATACAGAGAGTCCACGATTAGGTCAGTCTAAGGAGAGAGAGAGAGGAGCAGATACAGAGACTCCACGATCAGGTCAGTCTAAGGAGAGAGAGAGAGAGGAGCAGATACAGAGAGTCCACAATCAGGTCAGTCTAAGGAGAGAGAGAGGAGCAGATACAGAGAGTCCACAATAAGGCAGTTTAAGGAGAGAGAGGAGCAGATACAGAGACTCCATGATCAGGTCAGTCTAAGGAGAGAGAGGAGCAGATACAGAGAGTCCACGATCAGGTCAGTCTAAGGAGAGAGAGGAGCAGATACAGAGAGTCCACAATCAGGACAGTTTAAGGAGAGAGAGGAGCAGATACAGAGAGTCCACGATCAGGTCAGTCTAAGGAGAGAGAGAGGAGCAGATACAGAGAGTCCACGATCAGGTCAGTCTAAGGAGAGAGAGAGGAGCAGATACAGAGAGTCCACAATAAGGCAGTTTAAGGAGAGAGAGGAGCAGATACAGAGACTCCACGATCAGGTCAGTCTAAGGAGAGAGAGGAGCAGATACAGAGAGTCCACAATCAGGACAGTTTAAGGAGAGAGAGGAGCAGATACAGAGAGTCCACGATCAGGTCAGTCTAAGGAGAGAGAGAGAGGAGCAGATACAGAGAGTCCACGATCAGGTCAATCTAAGGAGAGAAAGAGGAGCAGATACAGAGAGTCCACAATCAGGTCAGTCTAAGGAGAGAGAGGAGCAGATACAGAGAGTCCACGATCAGGTCAGTCTAAGGAGAGAGAGAGGAGCAGATACAGAGAGTCCACGATCAGGTCAGTCTAAGGAGAGAGAGAGGAGCAGATACAGAGAGTCCACGATCAGGTCAGTCTAAGGAGAGAGAGAGGAGCAGATACAGAGAGTCCACAATAAGGCAGTTTAAGGAGAGAGAGTAGCAGATACAGAGAGTCCACGATCATGTCAGTCTAAGGAGAGAGAGAGGAGCAGATACAGAGAGTCCACAATAAGGCAGTTTAAGGAGAGAGAGGAGCAGATACAGAGACTCCACGATCAGGTCAGTCTAAGGAGAGAGAGGAGCAGATACAGAGAGTCCACAATCAGGACAGTTTAAGGAGAGAGAGGAGCAGATACAGAGAATCCACGATCAGGTCAGTCTAAGGAGAGAGAGAGAGGAGCAGATACAGAGAGTCCACGATCATGTCAGTCTAAGGAGAGAGAGAGGAGCAGATACAGAGAGTCCACAATAAGGCAGTTTAAGGAGAGAGAGGAGCAGATACAGAGACTCCACGATCAGGTCAGTCTAAGGAGAGAGAGAGGAGCAGATACAGAGACTCCACGATCAGGTCAGTCTGAGGAGAGAGAGAGAGGAGCAGATACAGAGAGTCCACGATCAGGTCAGTCTAAGGAGAGAGAGAGGAGCAGATACAGAGACTCCACGAACAGGTCAGTCTAAGGAGAGAGAGAGGAGCAGATACAGAGACTCCACGATCAGGTCAGTCTGAGGAGAGAGAGAGAGAGGAGCAGATACAGAGAGTCCACGATCAGGTCAGTCTAAGGAGAGAGAGAGGAGCAGATACAGAGAGTCCACGATCAGGTCAGTCTAAGGAGAGAGAGAGAGGAGCAGATACAGAGACTCCACGATCAGCTCAGTCGAAGGAGAGAGAGAGGAGCAGATACAGAGAGTCCACGATCAGGTCAGTCTAAGGAGAGAGAGAGGAGCAGATACAGAGAGTCCACGATCAGGTCAGTCTAAGGAGAGAGAGAGAGGAGCAGATACAGAGAGTCCACGATCAGGTCAGTCTAAGGAGAGAGAGGAGCAGATACAGAGAGTCCACGATCAGGTCAGTCCAAGCAGAGAAAAGAGCAGATACAGAGACTCCACGATCAGGTCAGTCTGAGGGGAGAGAGAGGAGCAGATACAGAGATTCCACGATCAGGTCAGTCTGAGGGGAGAGAGAGGAGCAGATACAGAGAGTCCACAATAAGGCAGTTTAAGGAGAGAGAGAGGAGCAGATACAGAGAGTCCACGATCAGGTCAGTCTAAGGAAAGAGAGGAGCAGATACAGAGAGTCCACGATCAGGTCAGTCTAAGGAAAGAGAGGAGCAGATACAGAGAGTCCACGATCAGGACAGTTTAAGGAGAGAGAGGAGCAGATACAGAGACTCCACGATCAGGTCAGTCTAAGGAGAGAGAGAGGAGCAGATACAGAGACTCCACGATCAGGTCAGTCTAAGGAGAGAGAGAGAGGAGCAGATACAGAGACTCTACGATTCGGTCAGTCTGAGGAGAGAGAGGAGCAGATACAGAGAGTCCACGATCAGGTCAGTCTGAGGAGAGAGAGGAGCAGATACAGAGAGTCCACGATCAGGTCAGTCTAAGGAGAGAGAGGAGCAGATACAGAGACTCCACGATCAGGTCAGTCTAAGGAGAGAGAGAGGAGCAGATACAGAGAGTCCACGATCAGGTCAGTCTAAGGAGAGAGAGAGGAGCAGATACAGAGAGTCCACAATAAGGCAGTTTAAGGAGAGAGAGGAGCAGATACAGAGACTCCACGATCAGGTCAGTCTAAGGAGAGAGAGGAGCAGATACAGAGAGTCCACAATCAGGACAGTTTAAGGAGAGAGAGGAGCAGATACAGAGAGTCCACGATCAGGTCAGTCTAAGGAGAGAGAGAGAGGAGCAGATACAGAGAGTCCACGATCAGGTCAATCTAAGGAGAGAAAGAGGAGCAGATACAGAGAGTCCACAATCAGGTCAGTCTAAGGAGAGAGAGGAGCAGATACAGAGATTCCACGATCAGGTCAGTCTGAGGGGAGAGAGAGGAGCAGATACAGAGAGTCCACAATAAGGCAGTTTAAGGAGAGAGAGAGGAGCAGATACAGAGAGTCCACGATCAGGTCAGTCTAAGGAAAGAGAGGAGCAGATACAGAGAGTCCACGATCAGGTCAGTCTAAGGAAAGAGAGGAGCAGATACAGAGAGTCCACGATCAGGACAGTTTAAGGAGAGAGAGGAGCAGATACAGAGACTCCACGATCAGGTCAGTCTAAGGAGAGAGAGAGGAGCAGATACAGAGACTCCACGATCAGGTCAGTCTAAGGAGAGAGAGAGAGGAGCAGATACAGAGACTCTACGA
>NC_090356.1:1259034-1304690 GCF_035084215.1 Heptranchias perlo | reverse complement strand
TGAGAGAGAGCGGGCGGAGGGGAGAGAGCGAGAGAGAGGGCGGGGGGAGAGCGGAGAGAGCGGGGGGGAGAGAGCGGGCGGGGGAGAGAGCGAGAGAGAGGGCGGGGGGAGAGCGAGAGAGCGGGCGGGGGAGAGAGCGAGAGAGAGGGCGGGGGAGAGAGCGAGAGAGAGGGGCGGGGGAGAGAGCGAGAGAGAGGGCGGGGGAGAGAGCGAGAGAGCGGCGGGGGAGAGAGCGAGAGAGAGGGCGGGGAGAGAGCGGGCGGGGGAGAGAGCGAGAGAGGGGCGGGGGAGAGAGCGAGAGAGCGGGCGGGGGAGAGAGCGAGAGAGAGCGGGCGGGGGAGAGAGCGAGAGAGAGGGCGGGGGAGAGAGCGAGAGAGCGGGGGAGAGAGCGGGCGGGGGGAGAGAGCGAGAGAGAGGGCGGGGGAGACGAGAGAGGGCGGGGGAGAGAGCGGGCGGGGGAGAGAGCGAGAGAGGGGCGGGGGAGAGAGCGAGAGAGAGAGCGGGCGGGGGAGAGAGCGAGAGAGACGGGCGGGGGAGAGAGCGAGAGAGAGCGGGCGGGGGAGAGAGCGAGAGAGAGGGCGGGGGAGAGAGCGAGAGAGCGGGCGGGGGAGAGAGCGAGAGAGCGGGCGGGGGAGAGAGCGAGAGAGCGGGCGGGGGAGAGAGCGAGAGAGAGGGCGGGGGAGAGAGCGAGAGAGCGGGCGGGGGAGAGAGCGAGAGAGAGGGCGGGGGAGAGAGCGAGAGAGAGGGCGGGGGAGAGAGCGAGAGAGGGCGGGGAGAGAGCGAGAGAGCGGGCGGGGGAGAGAGCGAGAGAGAGGGCGGGGGAGAGAGCGCGAGAGCGGGCGGGGGAGAGAGCGAGAGAGCGGGCGGGGGAGAGAGCGAGAGAGAGGGCGGGGGAGAGAGCGAGAGAGAGGGCGGGGGAGAGAGCGAGAGAGAGGGCGGGGAGAGAGCGAGAGGGGGAGAGAGCGAGAGAGCGGGCGGGGGAGAGAGCGAGAGAGAGGGCGGGGGAGAGAGCGAGAGAGCGCGGGCGGGGGAGAGAGCGAGAGAGAGGGCGGGGGAGAGAGCGACGAGAGAGCGGGCGGGGGAGAGAGCGAGAGAGAGGGCGGGGGAGAGAGCGAGAGAGAGGGCGGGGGGAGAGAGAGAGGGCGGCGGGGAGAGAGCGAGAGAGCGGGCGGGGGAGAGAGCGAGAGAGAGGGCGGGGGAGAGAGCGAGAGAGAGGGCGGGGGAGAGAGAGAGGGCGGGGGAGAGAGCGAGAGAGCGGGCGGGGGAGAGAGCGAGCGAGAGAGCGAGAGAGAGGCGGAGAGAGAGAGGGCGGGGGAGAGAGCGAGAGAGAGGGCGGGGAGAGAGCGAGAGAGAGGGCGGGGGAGAGAGAGAGGGCGGGGAGAGAGCGAGAGAGCGGGCGGGGGAGAGAGCGAGAGAGAGGGCGGGGGAGAGAGCGAGAGAGAGGGCGGGGGAGAGAGCGAGAGAGCGGGCGGGGGAGAGAGCGAGAGAGAGGGCGGGGGAGAGAGAGCGAGAGAGAGGGCGGGGGAGAGAGCGAGAGAGAGGGCGGGGGAGAGAGCGAGAGAGAGGGGTTCAGATCTTGATCAATAATAAACAATGAAGAGATGCCTGTTGACTGGGATAAACATGCTGCCTTCAATGTCCTGTGAACCTGAGCCCCCAAATCCCCCTGCTCTTCCACAGAATCCAGCCAACTTCCATTCACGGGGGGCGGGGAGCGAGAGGGCCGGGCCGGGGGGGCGGGGAGCGAGAGGGCCGGGCCGGGGGGGCGGGGAGCGAGAGGGCCGGGCCGGGGGGGCGGGGGAGCGAGAGGGCCGGGCCGGGGAGCGAGAGGGCCGGGCCGGGGAGCGAGAGGGCCGGGCCGGGGAGCGAGAGGGCCGGGCCGGGGAGCGAGAGGGCCGGGCCGGGGGGGGCGGGGAGCGAGAGGGCCGGGCCGGGGGGCCGGGGAGCGAGAGGGCCGGGCCGGGGGGCCGGGGAGCGAGAGGGCCGGGCCGGGGGGCCGGGGAGCGAGAGGGCCGGGCCGGGGGGCCGGGGAGCGAGAGGGCCGGGCCGGGGGGCCGGGGGAGCGAGAGGGCCGGGCCGGGGGGCCGGGGAGCGAGAGGGCCGGGCCGGGGGGCCGGGGAGCGAGAGGGCCGGGCCGGGGGGCCGGGGAGCGAGAGGGCCGGGCCGGGGGGCCGGGGAGCGAGAGGGCCGGGCCGGGGGGCCGGGGAGCGAGAGGGCCGGGCCGGGGGCCGGGGAGCGAGAGGGCCGGGCCGGGGGGCCGGGGAGCGAGAGGGCCGGGCCGGGGGCCGGGGAGCGAGAGGGCCGGGCCGGGGGGGCGGGGAGCGAGAGGGCCGGAGCGAGAGGGGCGGGGCGCGGGGGGTCATCCTGAACGGCCTCCTTGTCCATAACTATCAGGTTCAGACCCACCGCGTGTGGTCACATTTGTTTATTGGGTGAAGGATCTTGTGGAAGAATTTTTCATTTGGAATCGAAACACTGAGCCTGAAAGCAGAGCGTTTTTTAATTGATTAGTTTCACCTCTGCCTGTTTTTCTCCACAATGTGAATCGCACAGATATTCCGTATGGAAATTATCGGCTGGAATAATTTCCATCAGGTTAAGTCCTGGGTCTCACAGTTGATTAGAAACTTCGAAACTTTGAATGGCGGAGCAGGCCCTTCGGGCCTGCTCCGCCATTCAAAGTGATCATGGCTGATCGTCTAACTCAGTTTCCTGTTCCCGCTTTTTCCCCATATCCCTTGATCCCTTTAGCATTAAGAAATATATCTATCTCCTTCTTGAATACATCTAATGACTTGGCCTCCACTGCCTTCTGTGGTAGAGAATTCCACAGGTTCACCACCCTCTGAGTGAAGAAATTTCTCCTCATCTCGGTTCTAAATGGCAGACCCCGTATCCTGAGACTGTGACCCCTGGTTCTGGACTCCCCAGCCATCGGGAACATCCTCCTTGCATCTAGTCTGTCTAGGTTAAAACTGAAGAGGAGAATCGTCTACCGGAACCTCGTGAAATGGCTCTGGGACAAACTCACACTCAGTGTAAGTGTGCAACACAACACAACTTGGAATTCACGACTCGGACATTTAGAGCTGGTAATATACACATTGATATAAAAAGCTTCAACCTGCATCAAACCTGAGATCGTCCCGCTGTAGATTGCCCGGACCGAGCGAATCAGCACCTTCAGGAGAGGAGGGGACCTGAACCCCGGGGAGAGTCAGCACCTTCAGGAGAGGAGGGGACCTGAACCCCGGGGAGAGTCAGCACCTTCAGGAGAGGAGGGGACCTGAACCCCAGTGAGAGTCAGCACCTTCAGGAGAGGAGGGGACCTGAACCCCAGTGAGAGTCAGCACCTTCAGGAGAGGAGGGGACCTGAACCCCAGTGAGAGTCAGCACCTTCAGGAGAGGAGGGGACCTGAACCCCAGTGAGAGTCAGCACCTTCAGGAGAGGAGGGGACCTGAACCCCAGTGGGAGTCAGCACCTTCAGGAGAGGAGGGGACCTGAACCCCGGGGTGTGGAACTCCCGGAAGCGATGGCTTACCGGTTGAGTTGTACTTGCTTCTGTAAGGCTGGATAGGCCCAGACCTGCTGGAAGTGTACAGGGGTTTGCTTCTGGCAGGCAGCATGTCAGACTCCATGAGGAAAGACATCATCACCCTCATCTACAAGTGCAAGGGGGAGAGGGAAGAAATCAGAAATTGGCAACCCATTTCCTTGCTAAATGTTGACTACAAGATTCTGCCCAAGGCCATGGTCAAAAGGCTCAAGTCTGCTCTGCAGCGGGTGATCCACCCGGACCAGACCTGTACTGAAAACAGCAGGAAGATCTCGGATAGCCTTGTGCTGCTCAGGGATACGATCGCCTACGTGCAGGACAGGGGGTGAACACCTGCCTCATCAGCAGGAAGGATATCGAGGAGCAAATTTGCAGGGAAATTACAGAGGTGCAAAAGCTATAGAGTAGTGATAACTGGGGACTTCAACTATCCTAATATAGACTGGGATCATAAATAATAATAAATAATAATAATGGGCAAAGAGGGGGGAAGAATTTTTGAAATGTGTTCAGGAGAACTTTCTTGACCGCTACGTTTCCTGCCCAATGAGGAAGGAGGCATTGCTAGACTTGGTTCTAGGGAATGATGCGGGCCAAGCGGAACAAGTGTCAGTGGGGAGCATTTCGGGAGCAGCGATCATACTATCATTAGGTTTAAAATAGCTATGGAAAAGGACACGGGCTGCTCTAAAGTAAAAATACTCAATTGGAGAAAGGCCAATTTCAGTGGGATGAGAACAGATCTGGCCCGGGTAAATTGGAATTAAAGATTGGCAGGCAAAACTGTAATTGAACAGTGGGCGGCCTTTAAAGAGAAGATGGTTCGGGTACAGTCTAGGCCCATTCCCATGAGGCAGAAAGGTAGGGCAACTAAAGCCAGAGCTCCCTGGATGACAAAAGAGATAGTGAGTAAGATGAAACAGAAAAAAGGGGTGTATGACAGATGTCAGGTTGATAACACAAGTGAGAACCAGGCTAAATATGGAAAGTTCAGAGGGGAAGTGAAAAAGGAAATAAGAGGGGCAAAGAGAGAGAGTATGAGAATAGACTGGCAGCCAACATAAAAGGGAATCCAGAAGTTTTCTACAGGCATGGTAGGTTGTTATATAAGGTTAAATCTCACGGGATCCAAGGTGAGGTAGCCAATTGGATACAAAATTGGATTGACGGCAGAAGACAGAGGCTGGTTGTAGAGGGTTGTTTTTCAAACTGGAGGCCTGTGACCAGCGGTGTGCCTCAGGGATCGGTGCTGGGTCCGCTGTTATTTGTTATTTATATTAATGATTTGGATGAGAATTTAGGAGGCATGGTTAGTAAGTTTGCAGATGACACCAAGATTGGTGGCATTGTGGACAGTGAAGAAGGTTATCTAGGATTGCAACGGGATCTTGATAAATTGGGCCAGTGGGCCGTGAATGGCAGATGGAGTTTAATTTAGATAAATGTGAGGTGATGCATTTTGGTAGATCGAATCGGGCCAGGACCTACTCCGTTAATGGTAGGGCGTTGGGGAGAGTTATAAAACAAAGAGATCTAGGAGTACAGGTTCATAGCTCTTGAAAGTGGAGTCACAGGTGGATAGGGTGGTGAAGAAGGCATTCAGCATGCTTGGTTTCAATGGTCAGAACACTGAATACAGGAGTTGGGATGTCTTGTTGAAGTTGTACAAGACATTAGTAAGGCCACACTTGGAATACTGTGTACAGTTCTGGTCACCCTATTATAGAAAGGATATTATTAAACTAGAAAGAGTGCAGAAAAGATTTACTAGGATGCTACCGGGACTTGATGGTTTGACTTATAGGGAGAGGTTGGATAGACTGAGACTTTTTTCCCTGGAGAGTAGGAGGTTTAGGGGTGATCTTATAGAAGTCTATAAAATAATGAGGGGCATAGATAAGGTAGATAGTCAAAATCTTTTCCCAAAGGTAGGGGAGTCTATAACGAGGGGACATAGATTTAAGGTGAGAGGGGAGAGATACAAAAGGGTCCAGAGGGGCAATTTTTTCACTCAAAGGGTGGTGAGTGTCTGGAACGAGCTGCCAGAGGCAGTAGTAGAGGCGGGTACAATTTTGTCTTTTAAAAAGCATTTGGACAGTTACATGGGTAAGATGGGTATAGAGGGATATGGGCCAAGTGCAGGCAATTGGGACTAGCTTAGTGGTATAAACTGGGCGACATGGACATGTTGGGCCGAAGGGCCTGTTTCCATGTTGTAAACTTCTATGATTCTATGTAAGCAGTAAACGGGTAGTAAGAGGAGGGGTGGAGCCAATTAGGGACCATGGAAGCAGAGGGGATGGCCGAGGTACTAAATGAGTACTTTGCATCTGTCTCTACCAAGGAATGTAAGGAATCTTACAACACCAGGTTATAGTCCAACAGTTTTATTTGAAAATCACAAGCTTTCGGAGGCTTTCTCCTTCGTCAGGTGAGTGTCGAGATTCATTGAAAATTACCGCATATATAGTCATAGAACAATGCCTGATTACAGATAATCTTTCCAACTGCCCGTTATCAAGGCCATCAAATGAATTGAATAGTGTTCAGACAGAGAAACCTTAGATACCAGACAAGTGAATATACAAATGGCCATAACCAAAGACAGAGAGGGAGAGAGAGAGAGAAACATCTGAAAGGGAGAGAGAGAGAGAGAGAGAGAGAGAGAGAATGACCAGTTGTATTAATAACAGATAACTTTTTTTTCCTCTGGTGGGGTTACGTGTAGCGTGACATGAACCCAAGATCCCGGTTGAGGCCGTCCTCATGGGTACGGAACTTGGCTATCAATTTCTGCTCGACGATTTTGCGTTGTCTTGTGTCTCGAAGGCCGCCTTGGAGAACGCTTACCCGAAGATCAGTGGCTGAATGTCCTTGACTGCTGAAGTGTTCCCCAACTGGGAGGGAACCCTCCTGTCTGGCGATTGTTGCGCGGTGTCCGTTCATCCGTTGTCGCAGTGTCTGTATGGTCTCGCCAATGTACCATGCTCCGGGGCATCCTTTCCTGCAACGTATGAGGTAGACAACGTTGGCCGAGTCACAGGAGTATGAACCATGTACCTGGTGGGTGGTGTCCTCTCGTGTGATGGTGGTATCCGTGTCGATGATCTGGCATGTCTTGCAGAGGTTGCCGTGGCAGGGTTGTGTGGTGTCGTGGACGCTGTTCTCCTGAAAGCTGGGTAATTTGCTGCGAACGATGGTCTGTTTGAGGTTGGGTGGCTGTTTGAAGGCGAGTAGTGGAGGCGTGGGGATGGCCTTAGCTAGGTGTTCGTCGTCATCGATGACATGTTGAAGGCTGCGGAGAACATGGCGCAGTTTCTCCGTTCCAGGGAAGTACTGGACGACGAAGGGTACTCTGTTGGTTGCGTCCCGTGTTAGTCTTCTGAGGAGGTCTATGCGATTTTTCGCTGTGGCCCGTCGGAACTGTCGATTGACGAGTCGAGCGTTATATCCCATTCTTACGAGGGCGTCTTTCAGCGTCTGTAGGTGTCCATCGCGTTCCTCCTCGTCTGAGCAGATCCTGTGTATTCGCAGGGCCTGTCCATAGGGGATGGACACCAACAGACACTGAAAGACGCCCTCATAAGAACGGGATATGACGCTCGACTCGTCAATCGACAGTTCCGACGGGCCACAGCGAAAAATCGCATAGACCTCCTCAGAAGACTAACACGGGACGCAACCAACAGAGTAGCCTTCGTCGTCCAGTACTTCCCCGGAGCGGAGAAACTGCGCCATGTTCTCCGCAGCCTTCAACATGTCATCGATGACGATGAGCACCTCGCTAAGGCCATCCCCACACCTCCACTACTCGCCTTCAAACAGCCACCCAACCTCAAACAGACCATCGTTCGCAGCAAATTACCCAGCTTTCAGGAGAACAGCGTCCACGACACCACACAACCCTGCCACGGCAACCTCTGCAAGACATGCCAGATCATCGACACGGATACCACCATCACACGAGAGGACACCACCCACCAGGTACATGGTTCATACTCCTGTGACTCGGCCAACGTTGTCTACCTCATACGTTGCAGGAAAGGATGCCCCGGAGCATGGTACATTGGCGAGACCATGCAGACACTGTGACAACGGATGAACGGACACCGCGCAACAATTGCCAGACAGGAGGGTTCCCTCCCAGTCGGGGAACACTTCAGCAGTCAAGGACATTCAGCCACTGATCTTCGGGTAAGCGTTCTCCAAGGCGGCCTTCGAGACACAAGACAACGCAAAATCGTCGAGCAGAAATTGATAGCCAAGTTCCGTACCCATGAGGACGGCCTCAACCGGGATCTTGGGTTCATGTCGCGCTGCACGTAACCCCACCAGGGGAAAAAAAAGTTATCTGTTTTTAATACAACTGGTCATTCTCTCTCTCTCTCTCTTCCTTTCGGATGTTTCTCTCTCTCTCTCCCTCTCTGTCTTTGGTTATGGCCGTTTGTATATTCAGTTGTCTGGGGTATCTAAGGTTTCTCTGTCTGAACACTATTCAATTCATTTGATGGCCTTGATAACGGGCAGTTGGAAAGATTATCTGTAATCACCAGGCATTGTTCTATGACTATATATGCGGTAATTTTCAATGAATCTCGACACTCACCTGACGAAGGAGAAAGCCTCCGAAAGCTTGTGATTTTCAAATAAAACTGTTGGACGATAACCTGGTATTGTAAGATTCCTTACATTTGTCCACCCCAGTCCATCACCGGCATCTCCACATCATGTCCACCAGGGAAGATACTGCTGCCAGAGTCTCAGTAAAGGAAGATATAGTTGAGATACCGGATGGGCTAAAAATTGATAAAGAGGAGGTACTAGAAAGGCTGGCTGTACTTAAAGTAGATAAGTCAGCCGGTCTGGATGGGATGCATCCTAGGTTGCTGAGGGAAGTAAGGGTGGAAATTGCAGAGGTACTGGCCATAATCGTCCAAACATCCTTAGATATGAGGGTGGTGCCAGAGGACTGGAGAATTGCAAATGTTACACCCTTGTTCAAAAAAAAGTGTAAGGATAAACCCAGCAACTATAGGCCAGTCAGTTTAACCTCAGTGGTGGGGAAACTTTTAGAAACGATAATCTGGGACAGAATTAACAGTCACTTGGACGAGTGTGGATTGATTAGGGAAAGCCAGCACGGATTTCTTAAAGGCAAATCATGTTTAACTAACCTGATAGAGTTTTTTGATGAGGTAATAGAGAGGGTCGATGAGGGCAATGCAGTTGATGTGGTGTATGTGAACTTTCAAAAGGCGTTTGATAAAGTGCCGCATGGTAGGCTTATCATCAAGATTGCAGCCCACGGAATAAAGGGGGCAGTAGTAACATGGATACAGAATTGGCTAAGGGACAGGAAACAGAGAGTAGTGGTGAACGGTTGTTTTTCGGACTGGAGGGGGGTCGGTGCTGGGACCGCTGCTTTTCTTGATATATATTAATGACTTGGACTTGGGTGTACAGGGCACAATTTCAAAATTTGCAGATGACACAAAACTTGGAAGGGTAATGAACAGTGAGGAGGATAGTGATAGACTTCAAGAGGATATAGACAGGATGGTGGAATGGGCGGACACGTGGCAATGAAATTTAATACAGAAAAATGTGAAGTGATACATTTCAGTAGGAAGAACGAGGGGAGTAAAGATAAACTAGAGGGCACAACTCTAAAAGGGGCAGAGGAACAGAGAGATCTGGGGGTATATGTGCACAAATTGTTGAAGGTGGCAGGGCAGGTTGAGAAATTGGTTAAAAAAGCATACGGAATCCTGGGCTTTATAAATAGAGGCACAGAATACAAAAGTATGGAAGTCATGATGAACCTTTATAACACACTGGATTGGCCACAACTGGAGTATTGTGTCCAGTTCTGGGCACCGCACTTTAGGAAAGATGGGAAGGCCTTAGAAAGGATGCAGAAGAGATTTACTAGAATGATTCCAGGGATGAGGGGCTTTAGTTACGTGGATAGACTGAAGAAGCTGGGGTTATTCTCCATGGAAGAGAGGCGGTTGTGAGGAGATTTGATCGAGGTATTCAAAATCATGAAGGGTCTAGACAGAGTAGATAGAGAGAAACTGTTCCCATTGGCAGAAGGGTCAAGAACCAGAGGGCATAGATTTAAGGTGATTGGCAAAAGAACCAAAGGTGACATGAGGAAAAACTTTTTTACACAGCGAGTGGTTAGGATCTGGAATGCACTGCCCGAGGGGGTGGTGGAGGCAGATTCAATCATGGCCTTCTAAAAGGAACTGGATAAGTACACGAAAGGAAAAAATTTCCAGGGCTACGAGGATAGGGTGGGGGAGTGAGACTAGCTAGATTGCTCTTGCATAGAGCTGGCACGGACTCGATGGGCCGAATAGCTTCCTTCCGTTCTGTAACCTATCATTCTATGACCAGGAGAAGCCCTTCAACAGAATATCCCACACATACATGATGGACAAGCTCTCCAAAATGGGCTTTGGGGAGGGAGTTCACAATTGAATCCGACTGCTCTGCGGACATCTGTAGTGCAGTCCTAATCAATGGGTGGGAGTCAGAAAGCTTTCCAATCAGATCTGGAGTCATGCAGAGCTGACTTCTCTCCACAGTCTTGTTCGTAGGTTGTATTCAGCCATTTGCCGTGTCCATCGGGAAGGACACAGGTAACGGAGGGGGGTGGGGGACGATGCCGGGCAGTGGAGGTTCTCAGGTTAAGGCCTCCCTGTACACAGACAACGTCACCGTCTTCTGCTCCGACCAGCAGTCGGTCCACACACTAATGGGCATCTGCAACCGTTTCAAGCTGGCCTCAGGGACCAGAGTGAACCGAAGTAACAGCAAGGCCATGTTCTTTGGCAGGTGGGAGACCAGATCCTTTGTTCGCTTCACCGACTGCCTGAAGATGCTGGGGATCTGGTTCGGGGGGCCCCTGGCCTGCACAAAGAACTGGGAGCAGCGAATCACCAAGGCCAAACAGAAGCTCGGTATGTGGGTGGGGCGATCCCTCTCCATAACCAGCAGGAACCTGGTGATAAGGTGTGAGGTACTCGCGGTCTTGCTCTACGTGGCCCAAGTCTGGCCCATTCCCCACAACTCCGCCGTCACAGCCACCCGAGCTACCTTCCACTTTGTATGAAGGTCCAAGGTAAAACGCGTCCGCAGGGTCACCACGTACAAGCCCCCAGACAAAGGGGGGAAGAACGTCCCCAATGTCGCCCTGATCCTGATGGCCACCTTTGTGCGTGGTTGCCTCAGGATATGTGTAGAGCCCCAGTACGCAAACACCACTACGTGCTGAGTTTCTACCTGGCCAACACACTGAGAAGGCTGGGTCTGGCCACGCTGGCCAAGCAGACGCAGGATGTCCCATCCAGCTGGACCGTACCCCCCTACCTGTCCCAGGTGGAGAAGTTCCTGAGGAGGAACCCCTTCGACCACAAGGCCATCAGACAGCAGTCAGCACGGAATGTGCTAAGGATCCTGCAGGGAAAGGAGAGGGTGGACTCGTTCAGGCAGTTCCCCGACCAGACAGTCGATGCCATTTGGCAGAACATCTCGTCCCCAGAGCTGACCAACAGGTGCCAGGATGTAGCCTGGATGGTGGTGAGAAAGGCCCTCCCAGTGCGGTCCTTCCAACATGCACAGATTCTCAGTGCCACCGCGAGTTGCCCTCGAGGATGCAGCGGGGAGGAGACCGTCGTCCACCTCCTGATGGGCTGCCATTTCGCACAGACGGTGTGGAGAGAGATGCATTGGTATGTGTCCCGGTTCATCTCCAACAGTTCAGTAACACAGGACGCTGTGTTCTACGGGCTGTTCCCCGGGGCGCACTCTGAGACAGACATCACCTGCAGCTGGAAGACCAACAACTCGGTGAAGGAGGCCCTTTGGTACGCCCAAAACCTGTTGGTCTTCCAGCTGGAGGAGCTGTCCTCGACTGAGTGTTGCCGACTGGCTCATTCCAAGGTCCAGGAGTACATGCTGTGGGACGTACTGAAGGAAGGTATGGCCTACACAAAGGGTCTATGGGGAAAGGCCACCATGTAAGGCCACTCACTTTGTATTGTACAGAATGTATTAGAAGATATGTACTGTGTTTTGAATTGTAATATTGGGGTCGTATTGTGTACAATCTGTATTGTATTGGTTTGAATTGTATCACCTTGGAATTGTGGTATCTTTAAATTTGATGAAATAAAGTATAATTTGAAATATTAAAAAAAACCTGAACCCCAATGAGAGTCAGGACCTTCAGGAGAGGAGAGGAAACACCGGATTGGTCCACTTTGTCATCAATGGAATCTTCCCTTTTAACTCAGTCTTGTGAATTGAAGTTTAAAGTCCTGATCCCTTCCCCTGTCACCAGCACCTGGGGGAACGGGGGCAGTGGTCACTCCTCTGATCTCAGTCAGCTTCATTCAGGCCACAGGCTGTCCAGTGAGGACATTATGCAGTTGGGGAGAAAGGCAAGTCATCACAAGCAGTATGTGTGGGGGGGCCAGTCTGACTTCTGCCTGGGGCCAGTCATTTCCCTGCACTGGGTGAGGTGGGAGCCATGAATCATTTAAAGAATGTGTGAGTTCAGTGGGTAAGTGACGGTCTGAGCTCAGCCTGATGGGCCCAGGGTTCCACAGTCCATGTTAAATAAATCAGCAGGTTTATTTTAATAGGGTTGAATGTTGCTGCCCCCCCCTCTCCTGGGGAGAGTCCAGGAACCAAACACTTTCTCACCCTGGCTGATTTCCTCTCTTTCTAACCCAGGGGGTCACTGGACAGGAATCAACTAACTCAGCACGGTCCAGGGATCCAACCTGGGGCCTGTCCTGGGCAGAACGGTTCAGAACCGTGCCTGACAGTGCCGTTACCACTGAGCTATCGGGATCGGGGTATCTCCCCCCCCCACCTCGACAATCGGGATTGGGGTATCTCCCCCCCCCACCTCGACAATCGGGATTGGGGTATCTCCCCCCCCACCTCGACTATCGGGATATCTCCCCCCACCCTCGACTATCGGGATCGGGGTATCTCCCCCCACCCTCGACTATCGGGATCGGGGTATCTCCCCCCCCCCCCACCGACTATCGGGATCGGGGTATCTCCCCCCCCCCCCCGACTATCGGGATCGGGGTATCTCCCCCCCCCCCCCCGACTATCGGGATCGGGGTATCTCTCCCCCCACCGACTATCGGGATCGGGGTATCTCTCCCCCCACCGACTATCGGGATCGGGGTATCTCTCCCCCCACCGACTATCGGGATCGGGGTATCTCTCCCCCCACCGACTATCGGGATCGGGGTATCTCTCTCTCCCCCCCCCCGACTATCGGGATCGGGGTATCTCTCTCTCCCCCCCCCGACTATCGGGATCGGGGTATCTCCCCCCCCCCCCCCGACTATCGGGATCGGGGTATCTCTCTCTCCCCCCCCCGACTATCGGGATCGGGATTGGGATATCTCCCCCCCCCCCCCGACTATCGGGATCGGGGTATCTCTCCCCCCACCGACTATCGGGATCGGGGTATCTCCCCCCCCCCCGACTATCGGGATCGGGATATCTCCCCCCCCCCCCGACTATCGGGATCGGGGTATCTCTCCCCCCACCGACTATCGGGATCGGGGTATCTCCCCCCCCCCCCCGACTATCGGGATCGGGATATCTCCCCCCCCCCGACTATCGGGATCGGGGTATCTCCCCCCCCACCTCGACAATCGGGATCGGGGTATCTCCCCCCCCCACCTCGACAATCGGGATTGGGGTATCTCCCCCCCCACCTCGACTATCGGGATCGGGGTATCTCCCCCCCCATCGACTATCGGGATATCTACCCCCCCCCCCCCCCATAGTCGGGGGGGGGGGGGGGGGGGGGGGGGAATACCCCGATCCCGATAGTCAAGGTGGGGGGGGAGATACCCCGATCCCGATAGTCGCGGGGTGGGGGGAGATACCCCAATCCCGATTGTCGAGGTGGGGGGGGGGGGGGGGGGGGGGAAGATACCCCAATCCCGATAGTCGGGGGGGGGGGGGAGATACCCCGATCCCGATAGTCGGGGGGGGGGGGGGAGATACCCCGATCCCGATAGTCGAGGGGGGGGGAATACCCCGATCCCGATAGTCGAGGGGGGGGGAATACCCCGATCCCGATAGTCGAGGGGGGGGAATACCCCGATCCCGATAGTCGAGGGGGGGGGAATACCCCGATCCCGATAGTCGAGGGGGGGGGAATACCCCGATCCCGATAGTCGAGGGGGGGGGAATACCCCGATCCCGATAGTCGAGGGGGGGGGAATACCCCGATCCCGATAGTCGAGGTGGGGGGGGAGATGCCCCGATCCCGATAGTCGAGGGGGGGGAATACCCCGATCCCAATTGTCGAGGTGGGGGGGAGATACCCCAATCCCGATAGTCGGGGGGGGAGATGCCCCGATCCCGATAATCGGGGGGGCGATGGGGAGATACCCCGATCCCGATAGTCGAGGGGGGGGGAATACCCCGATCCCGATTGTCATGGTGGGGGGGGGGGGAAGATACCCCGATCCCGATTGTCGAGGTGGGGGGGGGGGGGGGGGGAGATACCCCGATCCCGATTGTCGAGGTGGGGGGGGGGGGGGGGGGGGGAGATACCCCAATCCCGATTGTCGAGGTGGGGGGGGGGGGGGGGGAGATACCCCGATCCCGATAGTCGAGGGGGGGGGAATACCCCAATCCCGATTGTCGAGGTGGGGGGGGGGGGGGGGAGATACCCCAATCCCGATTGTCGAGGTGGGGGGGGGGGGGGGGAGATACCCCGATCCCGATAGTCGAGGGGGGGGGAATACCCCAATCCCGATTGTCGAGGTGGGGGGGGGGGGGGGGAGATACCCCAATCCCGATTGTCGAGGTGGGGGGGGGGGGGGGAGATACCCCGATCCCGATTGTCGAGGTGGGGGGGGGGGGGGGGGGGAGATACCCCGATCCCGATAGCTCAGTGGTAACGGCACTGTCAGGCACGGTTCTGAACCGTTCTGCCCAGGACAGGCCCCAGGTTGGATCCCTGGACCGTGCTGAGTTAGTTGATTCCTGTCCAGTGACCCCCTGGTTAGAAAGAGAGGAAATCAGCCAGGGTGAGAAAGTGTTTGGTTCCTGGACTCTCCCCAGGAGAGATGAAGAGGGGGGAGCAGCAACTTTCAACCCTATAAAAATAAAACTGCTGATTTATTTCACATCATCTCAACAGAAGAACCTTGACACGAACCCGGGGACACGCGCCCGGCCCCCCGCCCGGGGACACGCGCCCGGCCCCCCCGCCCGGGGACACGCGCCCGGCCCCCCGCCCGGGGACCGTCCCAGTAATGGGTGATTCGCTGCAGAAAAGCTGCGGTATTGTTTTCTGGTGGTGTTCGTGCAGTCTCCATTATAGTGCACATTGGTACAACACACCTCATAGTGCAACGCACGAGACAGTCAATTCCACAGCAATGGCTCTGCCCGCACTTCACTCAATCAGCAGTGTTATAGAGGATCCATTTATTTTTGAATGGTGCCTGGCTGCTACACACACTCTTTGCTGCTGTCTACGATTAATGACATTTCAACACTATCAGAGCCAGCCTCACACAAGAGGCAATCAGCAAGTCACAGCTTTGTGTCAGGGGAAAGAACCTCGGTTCAGTTCCCAAAAGTATCACTTTGTGGGTTCAAGCCCCACTCCAGGACTGCGCATGTAATCCCGGCTGAAACATCAGTACAGTACGGGGGAGGGGGGGCGCACTGTCGGAGGGGCAGTACGGGGAGGGGGGGCGCACTGTCGGAGGGGCAGTACGGGGGAGGGGGGCGCACTGTCGGAGGGGCAGTACGGGGAGGGGGGGGCGCACTGTCGGAGGGGCAGTACGGGGAGGGGGGGGCGCACTGTCGGAGGGGCAGTACGGGGAGGGGGGGCGCACTGTCGGAGGGGCAGTACGGGGGAGGGGGGGCGCACTGTCGGAGGGGCAGTACGGGGAGGGGGGGCGCACTGTCGGAGGGGCAGTACGGGGAGGGGGGGGCGCACTGTCGGAGGGGCAGTACGGGGGAGGGGGGGCGCACTGTCGGAGGGGCAGTACGGGGGAGGGGGGGCGCACTGTCGGAGGGGCAGTACGGGGAGGGGGGGCGCACTGTCGGAGGGGCAGTACGGGGAGGGGGGGGCGCACTGTCGGAGGGGCAGTACGGGGAGGGGGGGCGCACTGTCGGAGGTGCCGTCTTTCGTATGAGAATTTAAACTTCTCAGGTATTTGTGTAAGGTCCCATTGCACTATCGGCAATAAGCAGGTGAGACCTGGGACCAACATTCTCCCCTCAACCAACAGCACCAAAAACAGATTAACTAGTTGTTGGTGGGATCTTGTTGTGTTCAAAATGTTTGCCAGATTAGACTGCAGAACAACATTCAGTGCACTTAAATTCATTGTGTGAAATGCTTTGAGATAGTTCTGAGATTTAATAAGGCGCTATATAAAAACGCAGCTAGTCTTTAAAGCGTAGGTTAGGCGCAACATCGTCCCCACACAGATCGAAGCCAGTGAAAAATCAGATCCATCTTCACTGCACAGGCAACAGGTGCGGAGACGGGAATGAGTGAGGTCAGTGGCGGTTCTCCAGCGTGTGTGGGTCTCACTCACTTAATGAACCGGACAGTAAATGGCACCAAGACAATCCCCTCACAGGCCTGGCCGGTGCACCTTACAACCTGGGTCTAAATCTACTGCAGTGGGGGGAGTCGAAGGCCTGTTCAGTCTGCTGAGTGTCAGGGGTATGAATTCATGGCCTTGACAATAACGGGGAGGGTTTGGGGGAGCCCCGGTAGCGGGCAAAGAACCAGGCGAGGCTCTGCCCATCTAAACAGGACACGGTGAGCAGAGCCTTCCACCCACCCCCCACAATCCCCCCCCCCAGATCCTCCCCCCTCCCGATCCCCCCAATCCCCCCCCCAGAGCCTCCCCCCTCCCGATCCCCCCCAATCCCCACCCGGATCCTCCCCCCTCCCGATCCCCCCAATCCCCACCCGGATCCTCCCCCCTCCCGATCCCCCCAATCCCCACCCGGATCCTCCCCCCTCCCGATCCCCCCAATCCCCACCCGGATCCTCCCCCCTCCCGATCCCCCCAATCCCCACCCGGATCCTCCCCCCTCCCGATCCCCCCAATCCCCACCCGGATCCTCCCCCCTCCCGATCCCCCCAATCCCCACCCGGATCCTCCCCCCTCCCGATCCCCCCAATCCCCACCCGGATCCTCCCCCCTCCCGATCCCCCCAATCCCCACCCGGATCCTCCCCCCTCCCGATCCCCCCAATCCCCACCGTTCCCTGAATATTGAGGGCAGTTTATCGTTTATGTTCTGCTCTGTAATTTTGTGAATTGGCGATGAATGTGAAAGGACCCTGTGGTCAGTTCTAACTGACAATTCTCACCATCCTATCAAACCGAGAATCTAGAGGGGTCATCACAGAAGTGCAACAATGCCACGCACTGACAGAGAGACTGAGTCAGGTCTGATTACATCTCAGCGCTGGGATCCCATTCAGAGCACTGCAAACTTCTGCTCAATCATTAGCAGCATAATTGCCCAAGCAGCCTGTTGCTGATTAAGCTGGATAAAGGGGAATGGGGAGCTGCCCTCATGTAGTTTAAGGGCCTGGTTACAGGCAGGTGGCACCTGGGCACAGCCTGGCACCCACCCTCTCAAACAGGGAGGGGTGATAATCAAGGGGGAGCTGTCTGCAAACAGCTTATAACCTGGAAATTGCCACTGATGTGCTATAAAGGGTTAATAGGGGGTCACAAAGTTGTTTGGGACAATTGACCCCCTGCCACTTAACCCGCAAATATTCCAGTTTCCTGCATCATGCGGCTCACACAGCAGGCCGACCGGGGCGGGGGGGATAAACAGCTGCATGAAGCTCGGTATTTGCCCAGGCAGAAGCACACAGATACCCCTTTTAATACTGAACATTCGATTGAGGACAACTCACTTTGATGATGCAGGCTCGACTCCCCGATCGAGAGACTGCTGGAAAGGAGGGGTTGCCCTGTTAGGTACTGAAGGTGACCTTGTCACAGGAAACTGGTCGAGCAAATTACAGACAGTCCATGCAGGAAGAAGCTGGCAGAGCTGAAGATAGTTGCTAAAGTACAGCTTTCTGTGCCAATGGGTTGCCTCAACTCTGCAATGCCGGTGTGTTACCCTCATAACCTGCAGCTGATTCTGTGCTGACCTATACATTTCATAACACTTCTGTTGTCCAAAGGCAGAAAGTCAACTGAATGTTTACTGTGCAATGACATAGTGGAGAAAGACACAAATACAAAGAGTACCCTACAACTGAAAATGATGGGGGGATGGAATCGGTGGTAGGGGGGGAAGGAGTTTGGAACGCGGGCTGACGGCAATGGCTTCAGTCTTCCCAATGTTTAATTTCAGGAAATTTTGGCTCATCCAATACTGGATGTCGGACAAGCAGTGTGACAAATCAGAGACAGTGGAGGGGTTGCGAGAGGCAATGATGAGGTAGAGCTGGGTGTCGTCAGTGTACATGTGGATATCAAGACCATGGCAGATGGAGTTTACTGTGAGATCACCCGCTTGGCAGCATTATCCGAAACTAATCCGACTGCCCCACTCTCTCTATATTTTCCTCTTTCTAATATTTATCCAATTTTCCCTTCAAAGATGCAATGGTCTCGGCCTCAACCATTCCCTGTAGCAAATCGTTCCACACTCCAAGGGATCTCGGTGTAAAGAAATTTCTCCTAAACTCTCTCTTCACTCTCGGTGATGATTTTAAATTGATGACCCTCCTCACTGACTCCCCAACCTGAGGGAATAATCTTTCCCTATTCACTCCATCAAAACACATTATAATTTTTAAAAACTCTATCAAATCTCGATTTAGCCTTCCCTGCTTTAGTGCCAATATCTCAGCTATAGTTTCCATCCCGGGCATCATCCTAGTGAACCCACAATTTGGTTCCATTGAGACAGCATCCTGGATACCTGGTCCAAGCGCCGGAGAGCCCGGCAGTGAGTGCAGGTTGGCTATTCGACCTTAGGGGAATCACAGCGGAACCCAGAGATCCGCAGTTTCCCCGCTGGAGGCAGCGGGTGGGGAGTGGGGATTCTGGTGAATGTTTCCCAGAGATTGAGCCCGGTTATTGTCTGTGTCGCCCGGGATTAGATCAGCGAATTCCAGCAGCACAATCCCAACAAAACAAGCCCAGCAACACAAGCCCAACAACACAATCCCAACAACACAAGCCCAGCAACACAAGCCCAACAACACAATCCCAACAACACAAGCCCAGCAACACAAGCCCAACAACACAAGCCCAACAACACAAGCCCAGCAACACAAGCCCAACAATCTAACAACATCCCCTCAAGATTCACTTTTAGCGGCTGATACCCCAGGGGGGGGTGGGGACAGTGTCCGAGCTCCCCCGGGGGGGGGGATCAGTGACCAAGCTCCCCCGGGGGGGGGGGGGGGTGGGGACAGTGTCCGAGCTCCCCCGGGGGGGGGGGGGGGATCAGTGACCAAGCTCCCCCGGGGGGGGGGGGGGGGAGACAGTGTCCGAGCTCCCCCGGGGGGGGGGGGGGATCAGTGACCAAGCTCCCCCGGGGGGGGGGGGGGGGAGACAGTGTCCGAGCTCCCCCGGGGGGGGGGGGGGGATCAGTGACCAAGCTCCCCCGGGGGGGGGGGGGGGGGGGGACAGTGTCCGAGCTCCCCCGGGGGGGGGGGGAATCAGTGACCGAGCTCCCCCCGGGGTGGGGGGGTGGGGACAGTGTCCGATCTCCCCGGGGGGGGGGGGAATCAGTGACCGAGCTCCCCCCGGGGGGGGGGGGTGGGGACAGTGTCCGATCTCCCCGGGGGGGGGGGGGAATCAGTGACCGAGCTCCCCCGGGGTGGGGGGGGGGAGACAGTGTCCGAGCTCCCCCGGGGTGGGGGGGGGATCAGTGACCGAGCTCCCCCGGGGTGGGGGGGGATCAGTGACCGAGCTCCCCCGGGGTGGGGGGGGGATCAGTGACCGAGCTCCCCCGGGGGGGGGGGGGAATCAGTGACCAAGCTCCCCCGGGGTGGGGGGGGGGAGACAGTGACCAAGCTCCCCCGGGGGGGGGGGGGGGATTGATTTAAAGAGCCGCCCCCCCGGTCCCAGTAAGTGGATTCGTGTTAATTTAAATCGGTACCTCGCCGTCCGCCGCCGCCAACAAGACCCAGACCCAGAAAGCAGCCGTCGGCCTCGGCCTCGGCCTCGGGCTCGGGCTCCTCATGATCCGCTCCCGCTCTCCAGATGTTGCTCGGACTGTGAGCGAAAAACCGCTCCCGCCTCAACTCAGCCGAGGACACGTGCCGTCCGCAATCGGGGGCGGGGCTTGTGTCCGGGGGGAGGAGCCTGTCCCCGGGGGGAGGGGCCTGTCCCGGGGGGGAGGGGTCTCTGTCCCGGGGGGTCTCTGTCCCAGGAGGGGGGGGTGGGTCTCTGTCCCGGGGGGGGAGGGGTCTCTGTCCCAGGAGGGGGAGGGGTCTCTGTCCCGGGGGGGAGGGATCTCTGTCCCGGGGGGTCTCTGTCCCAGGAGGGGGAGGGGTCTCTGTCCCGGGGGGAGGGGTCTCTGTCCCGGGGGGTCTCTGTCCCGGGAGGGGGGGTGGGTCTCTGTCCCGGGGGTCTCTGTCCCGGGGGGGGGAGGGGTCTCTGTCCCGGGAGGGGGGGATGGGTCTCTGTCCCGGGGGGGGAGGGGTCTCTGTCCCGGGGGGGGGGAGGGGTCTCTGTCCCGGGAGGGGGGGATGGGTCTCTGTCCCGGGGGGTGGGGGGCAAGATCAAGGAGGAGATTTGATACGATTAGTAATCGGTTATTAGGCTCCTTTCAGCTCCGCTCTCTAATCTCCCTGTTTGAGTATTGATCCTGTGAAGAGCCTCGGGACGTTTCACTACATTAAAGGCCCGAAATAAATACAACTTGTTGTTATTGTTGCATTATTGAAGCTAAATGTGATCATGTTTTTTGATGAGGTAACAGAGGGTCGATGAGGGCAGTGCAGTTGATGTGGTGTATATGGACTTTCAAAAGGCGTTTGATAAAGTGCCGCATGGTGGGCTTATCATCAAGATTGCAGCCCATGGAATAAAGGGGGCAGTAGCAACATGGATACAGAATTGGCTAAGGGACAGGAAACAGAGAGTAGTGGTGAACGGTTGTTTTTCGGACTGGAGGGAGGTGTACAGTGTTGTTCCCCAGGGGTCAGTGCTGGGACCACTGCTTTTCTTGATATATATTAATGACTTGGACTTGGGTGTGCAGGGCACAATGTCAACATTTGCAGATGACACAAAACTTGGAAGTGTAGTGAACAGTGAGGAGGATAGTGATAGACTTCAAGAGGATATAGACAGGATGGTGGAATGGGCGGACACGTGGCAATGAAATTTAACACAAAAAAATGGGAAGTGATACATTTCGGTAGGAAGAACGAAGCAATATAAACTAGAGGGCACAACTCTAAAAGGGGCAGAGGAACAGAGGGATCTGGGAGTATATGTGCACAAATCATTGAAGGTGGCAGGGCAGGTTGAGAAAGCAGCTAAAAAAGCATACGGGATCGTGGGCTTTATAAATAGAGGCATAGAGTACAAAAGTATGGAAGTTATGATGAACCTTTATAAAACACTGGTTCAGCCACAATTGAAGAATTGTGTCCAGTTCTGGGCACCGCACTTTAGGAAGGATGTGAAGGCCTTAGAGAGGGTGCAGAAGAGATTTACTAGAATGATTCCAGGGATGAGGGACTTTAGTTACGTGGATAGACTGGAGAAGCTGGGATTGTTCTCCTTGGAACAGAGACGGTTGCGAGGAGATTTGATCAAGGTATTCAAAATCATGAAGGGTCTAGACAGAGTAGATAGAGAGAAACTGCTCCCACTGGTGGAAGGGTCAAGAACCAGAGGACATAGATTTAAGGTGATTGGCAAAAGAACCAAAAGTTGACATGAGGAAAAACTTTTTTACACAGTGAGTGGTTAGGATCTGGAATGCACTGCCCGAGGGGGTGGTGGAGGCAGATTCAATCATGGCCTTCAAAAGGGAACTGGATAAGTACTTGAAAGGAAAAAATTGCAGGGCTACGGGGAAAGGGCGTGGGAGTGGGACTAGCTGGATTACTCGTGCATAGAGCCAGCGCTGACTCGATGGGCCAAATGGCCTCCTTCCATGTTGTAACCTTTCTATGATTCTAGGTTTCACTCTAAAAACCAACCTGTGTTTTAATATAAAGACATCCCTTGGCTTTGCGGGCTCCCTGATTAAAATTCCCCTCCCCTGACTCTATCCTGGAGATCATTGCAGTAATAAAACAACCTAATCCAATCTCCCTTCACCTGGTCTCAGTCAGGTAAGTCCCCAATGGTTTGATCCCTGGTCTATGCAGCTAAGGTGGTACGGGAGAGAGGGAATCAGCAGGTTTCTGCTCCTGGCCTCTGTTGGAAAGTAGCACATGTGTGGACGTAAGATGAGGATGGTACTGGGCTCAGCTGTGAAGCCCCCCATGATCAAATAGACTCACACATGGAAAGTAGCCAATTGGGTGAGTTACCATCAGCATACCCTATCCCGACTTGGAAATATATCGGCCGTTCCTTCATCGTCGCTGGGTCAAAATCCTGGAACTCCCTCCCTAACAGCACTGTGGGAGAACCTTCACCACACGGACTGCAGCGGTTCAAGAAGGCGGCTCACCACCACCTTCTCAAGGGCAATTAGGGGCAATAAATGCCGGGCTCGCCAGCGACGCCCACATCTCATGAATGAATAAAAAAAAACCCTGATGAAAGTTCACGACCCTGATGAAAGGAGCCTGCTTGGCTGCACTTCAATCAAATTAAACTGCATTCCCTTTCAGCCAATCAGCTGCCACTTTCTCCCTCAAACAGAAAGTCTCAAAGATAAAGTTTAAAGCCCCAGATTCAAACCTCAATCAGAAACTCATCTTTTTTCTAAATGTTTTATTGCAAAACTTCTAACCATCTTCTGAAGTTTGTCACCCTGCCTTTTATTTTCTGTCACTTTATTGAGATGACAAAGCAGTTTCAGGTTCACAACAGATGGAAATGGTTCTATTACCAACCGAGTTTCAGGCAGCATTTCCCAGCACAGTCCCAGTGAGAGAAAGGTTAAGAAAGCTCCATTATTACCCAATCCGTGTTACCGAGCAGCTGAAGCCTCTTCCCCCGAGCCCTTGTTCATTTCAGGGGGACTCGATTTCTCACCCAGCAGAGTTGCTCTTGGACTCTTTCTCTGCAGCCCAGCATGTTCCCAGTAGTCCCCATGTCGAGCTCAGCCCTCCAGCTCCCCTGTATTTCTGATCTTGGGCTGCCCTTTGCTAAGTTCGCTAGGACTCTGATATCCTGGGCTGTTTACTGGTATCTGAGCAGGCAGATTTTAAAACTAAAAATCAATTTATTTCCCATTTAAAGAAAGGCTTGCATTTATATAGCACCTTTCACCACCTCAGGATGTCCCAAAGTGCTTTAGAGCCAATGAAGTACTTTTGTTGTAATATAGGAAATGCGGCAGCCAATTCGCACACAGCAAGATCCCACAAACAGTAATGTGATAATGACCAGATAATCTGCTCTAGTGATGTTGATTGAGGGATAAATATTGGCCAAGACACTGGAGAGAACGCCCCTGCTCATCTTCCAATAGTGTCACAGGATCTTTTACATCCACCTGAGAGGGCAGACGTTTAATGTCTCATCCAAAAGACGGCACCTCCGACAGTGCGGCGCTCCCTCAGTACTGACCCTCCGACAGTGCGGCGCTCCCTCAGTACTGACCCTCCGACAGTGCAGCACTCCCTCAGTACTGACCCTCCGACAGTGCAGCGCTCCCTCAGGACTGACCCCCCGACAGTGCAGCGCTCCCTCAGTACTGACCCTCCGACAGTGCGGCGCTCCCTCAGTACTGACCCTCCGACAGTGCAGCGCTCCCTCAGTACTGACCCTCCGACAGTGCGGCGCTCCCTCAGTACTGACCCTCCGACAGTGCGGCGCTCCCTCAGTACTGACCCTCCGACAGTGCAGCGCTCCCTCAGTACTGACCCTCCGACAGTGCAGCGCTCCCTCAGTACTGACCCTCCGACAGTGCAGCGCTCCCTCAGTACTGCACTGGGAGTGTCTGCCTGGATTACGTGCTCAAGTCTCTGGAGTGGGACTTAAACTCACGACCTTCTGACTCAGAGGCGAGAGTGAGACCCACTGATCCACCGCTGACACCATTTATTTCTATATCTCCTACTGTGGAGACATTAATCAGCAATTCATAGGAACAGGAGTAGGCCATTCAACCCCTCGTGCCTGCTCCACCATTTGATAAGATCATGGCTGATCTGTGCTCTAACTCCATATACCTGCCTTTGGCCCATATCCCTTAAAACCTTTGGTTGCCAAAAAGCTATCTCAGATTTAAGTTTAGCAATTGAGCTAGTATCAATTGCCGTTTGCGGAAGAGAGTTCCAAACTCCTACCACCCTTTGTGTGAAGAAATGTTTTCTAATCTCACTCCTGAAAGGTCTGGCTCTAATTTTTAGACTGTGCCCCCTACTCCTAGAATCCCCAACCAGCGGAAATAGTTTCTCTCTATCCACCCTCTCTGTTCCCCTTAATATCTTATAAACTTCGATCAGATCACCCCTTAACCTTCTAAACTCCAGAGAAAACAACCCCAATTTGTGTAATCTCTCCTCGTAACTTAACCCTTGAAGTCCGGGTATCATTCTAGTAAACCCACGCTGCACTCCCTCCAAGGCCAATATGTCCTTCCGAAGGTGCGGTGCCCAGAACTGCTCACAGTACTCCAGGTGCGGTCTAACCAGGGTTTTGTATAGCTGCAGCATAACTTCTGTCCCCTTGTACTTCAGTCCTCTAGATATAAAGGCCTGCATTCCATTAGCCTTATTGATTATTTCCTGCACCTGTTCATGACACTTCAATGATCTATGTACCTGTACCCCTAAGTCCCTTTGGACATCCACTGTTTTTAACTTTTACCATTTAGAAAGTACCCTGTTCTATCCTTTTTTGATCCAAAGTGGATGACCTCACATTTGTCTATGTTGAATTCCATTTGCCACAGTTTTGCCCATTCACCTAATCTATCAATATTGCTTTGTAATTTTATGTTTTCATCTACACTGCTTACAATGCCACCAATCTTTGTGTCTTTGGCAAACTTACATATGAGACTTTCTATGCCTTCATCTAAGTCGTTAATAAATATTGTGAATAATTGAGGCCCCAAGACAGATCCCAGCGGGACTCCACTAGTCACATCCTGCCAATGTGAGTACCTACCCATTATCCCTACTCTCTGTCGCCTTTCGCTCAGCCAACTTCCTAACCAAGTCCATACTTTTCCCTCGATTCCACGGGCTTCTCTCTTAGCTGACAGTCTTTTATGTGGAAGCTTATCAAATGCCTTCTGGAAGTCCATATAAATAACATCCATTGACATTCCCCTGTCCACTACTTCAGTCACCTCTTCAAAAAATTCAATCAGGTTTGTCAGGCACGACCTACCTTTCACAAATCCACGCTGGCTCTCTCTGATTAACTGAAAATTCTCGAGGTGTTCAGTCACCCGATCCTTAATTATAGACTCCAGCATTTTCCCCACAACAGATATTAGGCTAACTGGTCTATAATTCCCTGGTTTCCCCTCTCTCTCCTTTCTTAAAAAGCGGAGTGACATGTGCAATTTTCCAATCCAGAGGAACAGTTCCTGAATCTAGAGAACTTTGAAAGATTATAGTTAGGGCATCTGTAATGTGCTCACCTACTTCCTTTAAAACCCTGGGATGGAAACCATCTGGTCCTGGGGATTTGTCACTCTTTAGTGCTATTATTTTTTTCATTACTGTTGCTTTACTTATATTAATTTCATCGAGTCCCTGTCCCCGATTCAATATAAGTTTTCTTGGGATTTCCGGCATGCTATCCTCTTTTTCTACTGTAAATACTGACGCAAAGTAATCGTTCAACATGTCCGCCATTTCCCCATTGTCAATGACAATATCCCCACTTTCAGTTTTTAAGGGGCCAACACTGCTCCTGACCACCCTCTTTTTCCTAATATAACTATAAAAGTTCTTCGTATTGGTTTTGATATCCCTTGCGAGTTTCTTTTCATACTCTCTTTTTGTAGCTCTTACTATCTGTTTTGTGGCCCTTTGTTGATCTTTGTATCTTTCCCATTCGCCAGGATCTGTGCCATTTTTTTGCCTTTTTGTATGCCCTTTCCTTATGTCTTATACTGTCCCTTACCTCTTTAGTTGTCCATGGCTGTTTTTTTTGGCAAGTAGAGTTCTTGCCCCTCAGGGGTATAAACCGATTCTGTATCACGTTAAATGTTTCTTTAAACATTTCCCACTGATTATCAGTCGTTTTACCTATTAACAGATTTGCCCAGTTTACTGTGGACAGTCTCTGTCTCATCCCATTGAAGTCGGCCTTACCCAAGTCTAGAATCTTAGCAGCTGATTCACTTTTTTCCCTTTCAAACACTACCTTGAACTCGATCATGTTATGATCACTATTGGATAGATGTTCACGTACAGTTAAGCCGTTAACTAAATCTGGTTATTACTCATTACTAAATCTAGTATGGCTTGCCCCCTTGTTGCCTCTCTGACATACTTCTGTAGAAAACTATCCCGGACACACTCAAGAAATTCACCACCTTTCTGACAGTTGCTAGTCTGCTTTTCCCAATCTATGTGAAGGTTAAAGTCCCCCATTAAGACCACTATGCCTTTCTTACACACTTGTCTAATCTCTGCATTTATACAATCTAGCACTTCAGAGCTGCTGCCAGGGGTCCCTCTCGTTATATCCTCCTTTATCATTGAAGTGACTTCATCTCTAATCACTAAGGCTACTCCTCCCCCTCTTCCATTTTCCCTATCTCTCCTGTAGAACTTATAACCTGGTATATTTAGTTCCCAATCCTGACCATCCTGCAGCCATATCAATGGTCATGAACATCACAATAAAGCTGGGAACCCCAGAGCTGAGCCTGTGGGTGGCAGCAATGATGTTGTTGGAGTGATGGACAGAACTGGCTCAGCCTCAATGGTGAGAGTTGGAGCTTTGGCCCAGTTTAGGATTTTTAATTCTGTGATGACTCGAAGGTTGAGCACATACTCTCCTCCCAGTGACAGAATCGGGTTGAAATAAAGTTGTTGGTTATTGAGTTAGATACTTGGAGCTATCAGCTGGTGACCAAGAGATTTGATCGATAAACTCGATTTTCCCAAGGTCCAAGTGGGGGGACGGATGACAGGGTCTGACTCTCTGTCGCAATCTCGATCTGTGTCACCGGGGTACAGACCTGCATCCAGCACCAATGACTCATTCACTAACACTCAGCACTCTACATATCTGCATCTTCATGCTGTGAGGCACCTCAGTCATCTCCCTCCCGCATCCACTCATCTGCAAACTGCAGGACACAGAGACTGGCTGGGGCTCGGTTACAAGTTAGAATGGAGTGGCTCAGACGAGTTTCATGCTGCAGTTTGTTTTCCAAGAGTTGGTGTGTGATGCACCTACAGTAGACAGAAAAATAAAGACAGATCTGAAAAATCAGGCCTTTTCTCATTAGAACAGCACAAATTAAGGGAGATATGATCAAAGTGTTTGAAATGATGACAGGACAGGGTAGATAGAAACAGACTGTTCCCAATAGTTGAGGGTCTAGAACAAGAGGTCAGAGATACAAGATTAAATGTAGAAATTTAGAACAGAGGGCAAAGGAAACTTCTTCACACAGAGAGTTGTGAGGCTGTGAGATTCAATTCCAGAGTTAGTGGTTGAGGCAGAAACTATGGCAACATTCAGGATTAAATTGGATAGGTGGATGAAGGAAAAGGGGTTGGAGGGAAATGAGAACAGGGCCGGTAAATGTGTTTTGAACTATCCGCTCATGTAGAGAGTAAACCACAGCACGGACAGGGCAGTTTCTGTGTTGTAACTTCTCTGTATTACTGTGCACAGACCATGTGTATTACACAGAAACAGCCTTGATCAGGGTTCTAACATTCAGCTGTAGTGATCCCTCCCACAGTAAAGTGGGACATAACGCTGGGTCACTGGGCCTCCTGCTCACACCCTGGGCCTACAGTTGGCCTCAGTGCCCTAGAAGGGAGGGAGGAGAAATCAGTTTTCCCGACCACCACTGAATGGACCCTCCTGGGCATCGAGTGGGGACAGGGTCTGGCCACACTCAGTCTAGACTTGTACAGTAAGAATGAGCAGGTGGGCGGGTGTCAGAGGGAACCTGTATCCCAGGGACAGTCCGGGGTTTGGGGGCACGGCTGAAAACACAACGTTTAAACAAACTCTCTGTAATCTGATTTATTTTTGTAAAATGAGCAGAGATGTGAAGCTGAGCGAATTTCTGCTGATGAAGGAGTCTTGTCTTATCCAACATCATCGACCACCGGGAGACTGTCGTAGGAATTTGCCTCGGATGGTTTGAAGTCGGGGATTCGCAGGGTGCCAGCGGCAGGTCGTGAGAACCGGCGGCCGAACCGCGAGGCCGCTCTCGCTTCCACCTGCGGGATCGGGCACTCGGTGGTCTGGCAGTTGCCGCAGTCGGCGAGAGAGCACGGCTTGTCCTGCCAGAATTCATCCAGGCTCACGTTGCTCTTTGCCGCATCCGACGACACCACAAAGTAACGAATCCGGCCCTGTTTCCCAATGTCACACATACAGAGCCAGGGCTGCCACTGGTCCCACTGGAGATCCGGACCATCTGCTAACACAGGAGGTGGAATCAATCACACCCGAAACCCGGCCACTAAAACTAAAAGCCCCTTTAAACAACCTGGAATCCCAGTTTCCAGCACAGGTCCACGACCCCCATCGTGGATTCCCCGAGTATTTAAGAGAATTGAATATCTGTCAATCCGCATAGATTAACATTTCAAATCTGATGCTTCACCAGCAAAGCGTCTGATTTCACTGATTTCTAAACTAAGGAATGTGCTGGTTTGCTGTCTGCTTTCCCTAATCTGCAGTTGGTCGTTTGGAAACTATAAAATAAATAGAAATTTCCTAATGTTACAATTCATAGAATCACAAAATGTTACAGAGCAGAGAACCGGCCGTTCGGCCCATCAAGTTTTCCGCGCTGCTGTTCGCCACATGGGTCTCCCAGTCTAATCCCACTGGCCGGGTCTTCCCCAACCCTTTAACATTCCTCTTTTTCAAACAACTATATAATTCCATTTTAAAAGCATTTATGCTTCAACATTGGTCGCTGACAGAGAATTCTAACCTTCTAACCGTCCGGTGTAAATCATTTGCTAATTCTTTGTTAAATTTGTGCTCCATTACCTCACTAACTAGTGGAATTAATCTCTCACCATTCACCTCATCGCCCGTCATAATCCCGGATCCCCCCCCGACCCCAGACCCCGACACACCCCGGACCCTCCACCAGTCTGGCCGTTTCTGGGGTTTGAGGAGCGCCAGTCCCTGGGACAACGCCCCCCGCCCAACAACCTGCTCCCAGACAGACTCAGAGACCGAGCCAGGGGCCAGTCCAGGCCATAAACTCAGAGCCGGGAAGCCGGCGCCGCTCTCGGCCCCGAGCACAGGGTCACATTCCTCACTCACCCCCGGGTGCTGAGGGGGACACCTTCCAACGGCCTGAGGTCAGGGGCGGGGAACGTGCTCCACCATCGCCCCAGGCCCCGGCCCGCGGGGTGCGAGTCAGGTCCGAGTCCGACCTCAGGCCCCGGCCCGCGGGGTCCGAGTCCGACCCCTGGCCCCAGGCCCCGGCCCGCGGGGTGCGAGTCCGGCCCCAGGCCCCGGCCCGCGGGGTCCGAGTCCGGCCCTCCCCCGGAGCGGCTTTTCCCGCCTTAATCTTTACCTCCTCGGCCAGGCCCCGCCTCTCCCTCCGGGATGGCCCCGCCCACCGCCACCGCCACCAATAGCAGCAGCCGCCAGCGCGACGCCATCTTTAAATACTGGGACGCCGTAACCAGGCAACCGCGACCCACGGCGCGCGCATGCGCGGGAAGCCCGCCCGGGACTCGCTGTCAATCACAGGGTCACCCCAGCAACCAATGGGAAGCGGAGAGATCCACTAGAATTCGGGTCTCCAGGGCCGGGGGAGAGAGGGCGGAGAGACCGAGGCTGAGGCCTGCGAGTATTGCAATGGAAGATTTGCAAACGGGAAGCTGGGACCCAGCAGCCCCCCAGGCCCCGAGCAGCAGCCGCCTGCACCCAGCTGGGCCGGGCCCGGCCTCGGCCTCGGCCTCGGGGCCGCCGCCTGTGCGGGGAGCCGGGAAGCCCTTTGTCTGCTCAGTCTGTGGGAAAGGGTTTAAGACGCCGCAGTGGCTGGAGAAGCACCGGGAGACACACGGCCGAGTGAGGCTGTTCCAATGCCCAGACTGCGGCAAGAGCTTCAATCAGGCCTACAGCCTAAAGCGGCACTCCACCATTCACGGCGGCGAGAGGCCGTACTCGTGCTCCGAGTGCGGGAAGGGATTCACCGTGTCCTCCAGCCTCCTGGAGCACCAGCGGATCCACACGGGAGAGAAGCCGTTTATCTGCTCCGAGTGCGGGAAGGGATTCACCGTGTCCTCCAACCTCCTGAAACACCAGCGGATCCACACTGGCGAGAGGCCGTTTATCTGCTCCGAGTGCGGGAAGGGATTCACCTTTAAATCCAACCTGGTGAAACACCAGCGGATCCACACTGGCGAGCGGCCCTTCACCTGCTCTGTGTGTGGGAAGGGATTCACCTTTAAATCCAACCTGCTGACACACCAGCGCCTTCACACCAAGGACAGGCCATTCACCTGCTCCGAGTGTGGGAAAGGATTCATCAATTCCACTGACCTCCTGACACATCGGCACATTCACACTGGAGAGCGGCCCTTCACCTGCTCCACCTGTGGGAAGGGATTCATTCATTCATCGGACATGCTGACACACCAGCGCATTCACACTGAAGGGAAGCTATTCACCTGCTCCGTGTGTGGGAAGGGATTCACTCAGTCATTCAACCTGCAGACACACCAACGCGTTCACACCGGGGAGAGGCCGTTCACCTGCTCTGTGTGTGGGAAGGGATTCACTCAGTTATCCCACATGTTGACACACCAGCGTGTTCACACTGGAGAGAGGCCAGTCACTTGTTCTGTGTGCAGGAAAGGATTTATTGATTCATCCAGCCTGACGAAACACCAGCGCATTCACACTGGGGAGAGGCCGTTCACCTGCACTGTGTGTGGGAAGAGATTCACTCAGTCAGCCAGTCTGACGAAACACCAGCGCATTCACACTGGGGAGTCATCCACCTGTTCCATGGACAGAAAATGATTCAATCAATCAGTCACCACACCTGCTAACACATGAATGTGAGCACGCTGAGGAGAGACCTGTTAAATGATTTATCTGCAGCATGTTGCTTAAAAGCATCAATGACTTAACAGCATCATTACATTCATAATGTCAGCCTTGGCTCAGTGGTAGCATTCTAGTCTGAGTCAGAAGATCATGGGTTCAAGTCCCACTCCAGAGACTCGAGCTGACACTCCAGCGCATTATTGAGGGAGTGCTGCACTGTCAGAGGTGTTGTCTTTCGGATGAGATGTTAAATCAAGGACCCCTCTGCCCTCGCAAGTGGATGGAAAAGATGCCATTGCATTATTTCAGGAAGAGCAGGGAGTTCTCCACGGTGTCCTGGCCAATATTTATCCCTCAACCAACACCTAAAACAGATTATCTGGTCATTTATCTCATTGCTGTTTGTGGGATCTTGCTGTGCAAAAATTGGCTGCCACGTTGCCTATGTTACAATAGTGACTACACTTCAAAAGTACTTCATTGACTGTAAAGTGTTTTGGGACTTCCTGTGGTTGTGAAAGGCGCTACAGAAATGCAAGTTCGTTCATCTCGCCCTCCCAGCTGTCCCTGATCTAAACAACCCTGCAGTCTAAGAACAAACTGCTCCTAGTGCTACGAAATGTAATGCATCAAAATGCTCCTCCCGCAAGCACGGAGATCAAAATGGATATATAAAATATATAATGTGAACGGAAACTTGAAATTACAATTAAAAATTTTGTAAGAAAAAAAATCTGAAATTCCTCTGTTCACTGTCACCCTGGAGCTAGGCACTGAGTGTGGGAGACCAGGTTCCAGAGCAGCTGATCAAGACACAGTGTCGGTCAGAGAGAGGCAGCAACAGATAGGAGTTTTATTGAGAAATTTACAAAATAGGCAATTGATTGCAGTAAAAAATAGCGACAGTAAAAGAGGGCCTGAGACAGCAGCCAGAACATTACACAAACTGCAAGACTGTAATAGGTTGTTAAACACTGAACAGTCAATTTCAAGTTTCAGACAAAGACAGAGGAGGAAAGGGTAAAGTCACACATCAAAGGCAGATACCAGCAACTCTAAACATGCCCACTCAATCAGACCACACCCACTGGTGTTTTAGACAGCAATAGTCATCACTGGGTTACTTGCAATTCCCAGATAAAGATGTTACTCTCCTGACCTTTCACCTGGAGCTATGCAAGGCGAATGGGATTAAATGGGAGGTACGCGCACCCCCTCTCACACAGTTACTGACTGTGGGATTGTTGAAATAACTCCAGTCAGGCAGGAGGTGGGGAGCACCCTCATGTCTCACTCCACAAGTCCCCTCGTTTCCTTACGGTGAAGAATCTGTCTGCCTCTAGCACTTTCCTCAACAGCACAGCCAGATCAGGTAGTTTGTGCAGGGATTCCCATCACTCTGTGATGCTGCCATGTAGCAATTACTGGCAGCACTGCATTCCCAGTCACACCACACAACAGTAATCGCCGCATTAATTAGTTTCAAATTATTGAACCAGTGATTTCTCATTTACACCAAACATCAAAGCCATATTAAAAACACAAAAAAATTACTTAAAAAACATAAGAACCCTACCAGAATCTCCCCCTCCATCCTGCAGTTTGCTGCAGGGACCATCTCCTTTCCTAGTACATTCTGACAAATTAGTCAAATGGCTTCTCCAGCCTGACCAGATGGAGTCCCACCCAAAACACCTCTCACAGGCTGACCAGCCTGCTCTGTATTACCTCCGTGTTCTAGTTTCATTACAACATTCCCAATTCCTTTTGCCTTGAGCTGGGCTGATGGACACAGCCAGGAATGGAGAGGGTGTTTCAGTGGTCACTGTACACAACTCATCTCCAAACCAGATTTCACCCTGGGGTTACAACAAAGCTCAGGCACTGGGTCAATGTGTGTGTGTGTGTGTGTGTGTGTGTCTGTCTGTGTTGGGGGGGGGGAAAAGAGAGAGAGTTGGTAGGTGCTAGTAGACAGGATAGGATGTTGAATGAGGTCTGTCCTGTCTCAGTCTCAGGCTTTGCTCCAGTCTCTGAAACTGATAGCGAGTCGAACGGGAGAGGTTTAGCAGCTCATCTGATCTGGTTCCCCCAGCCACTCGAGACACAGCAGCACTCTGAAACACAAGCACAAAACACACCACCACATGTTATTATTTCTTCACAGAAATTAGAGCACAGAAGGAAGCCATTCGGCCCTTTGTGCCAGCACTAGTAAAGCTATGTACTCCTATTTCACAGCTCTTTCCCTGTACCCTTTGTTTCCTCTAAGTGTTTATCTAATTTCCTTTTAAATGCATTGATGGACTCAGTTTCTACTCGGTGATGGGACTTGTATAAGGTGTTGGGTGAATCTAATCAAAGTTTTAAAGATTATGAAGAAGAGGATTGAGAAAGTTGATCTGGGCAAATTGTTTACTGTGAAAAGGGTTCAAATCAGAGTATCATAGAATGGTACAGCACAGGAGGAGGCCATTCAGCCCATCGTGCCTGTGCCAGCTCTTTGAAAGAGCTATCCAATTAGTCCCACTCCCCTGCTCTTTCCCCAGAGCCCTGCAAATGTTTTCCCTTCAAGTATTTATCCAATTCCCTTTTGAAAGTTACTATTGAATCTGCTTCCACCGCCCTTTCAGGCAGTGAATTCTGATCTTTACAACTCGCTGTGTAAAAAAATGTTTCCTCATGTTACCTCTGGCTCATCTGCCAATCACCTTAAATCTGTGAGCTCTGGTTACCGACCCTCCTGCCACTGGAAACAGTTTCTCCTTATTTACTCTCTCAAAACCCTTCACAGATGTGAGGAGGCATAAGTTATAGAGCCAAGAGTAAGAGGGAAACCAATCAGAATTTTCACATATTAAGAGTATTAGAATTGTGAAATAAGTTAGGGAAGTTTTTGAAAGAGGCAGACTAATGGGTTCAAGAGACAGTTCGATGATTTTCTGTAGAGATAAGGGATTGAGAGATGTGGTGAGAAGGGTGATATGCTAAGTTAAACTCTGCTAAAAGGACAGCTGTTAAAGGCAGAAGCAGTGCCTACCTTACCCATGCTCCCCACCCCGCAGGAGTTAGATGTAGAGACTAACCCCTGTGGAGGTCTTTCCACACAAAGGCTGAAAAATATTTGATATTTTGCACCATCCTTTACTGAGTAATATTATTCAGTCACAGATCACCAGAAACTTCTCATTCGCTGCTGAACAGTGCTACCAATGACACACTACAGTCTTACAGCAATTGTGTCTTACCAGGTTGGTGATGTTAAGGCTCGATGGTGAGGAAGGCTTTTTGGGTTCCAGCGTGCTGCGTAAGTCCAGCGTACTCCCGACAGGAGTGGTGGAGGTCACGGTGCTCTCCCAGCCCAACAGACAGTGCTGGCATATGGCAGAGGCAAAGACAGTGCAAGATCAAACTCATAATATTCCACACAATCACTTATATTTTGACATTGCACAAGGAGCAACCAAACCTCAGCCTGCCCTTCCCAGCATTGAGCACGCAGCGCGGCACACGGCGCCTGGAGCAGCTGATTTTTCTACTCCTAGCTCGAATCAACTGAAGCACCCACACTGGTAGCTCAGCACAGAGCCACAATCGTCCCACACTTGCTGCTTCCCTCACTGACTGTGGGATTGCTCTTTTTCTACTTTATTCCAGACCCCACTTTTGGTTTGCCAGTGCTTTATACTCATTGCATTGTAAACATTTTAGTCCAACTTTTTTATTTTATAAAAGCTGTTGGTATTCACAGGTTAAACACTAAGCAAAGGATAAGGTTTTATAAAAGAACACACTAATAGTCATGTGCTCGCAGCTCTTGGTTGAAAGGTGAGACTGTGCCATGGATTCAGCACACTTCCCTTTTTCCCCTTCCCTCTCATGCCTCTCTGCTGTTTGCCCCTAAAGCACATTCTCTCTTGTTCCTGCAGGACTTGCAATGCTGCATGCTGAGATTGCAGGGGTGAGAGACAGCTGTAGGAGCACAGAGAACAAGTCATTGAAGGGGTGCGAATCACCAGTGCACACCTAAAGAAAAGTATTTCTGCAGCAAACCAATCATGAGTACACATCACTGATGGGAGCAGTTTGGCGTAACTGCAGTATCACCAGTCCCTGTGGCTATTTAATTAATACCATCATAACCACAGCAACTTTGCCTTGGTTAGAATCAGGTCCCCAATCACACACCAGGGCCCTCAGGTATAATTGGGTGAACTGGGCTGATATTGTAAACAAAGTTTAAGCAGGTAGGTGTGTAAAAGACTTACCGAAGGCAGTGACAGGCTGTCAGTGGGATCGAAACTCTTCCTACGGTGGGGTCTGTATTTGTGCGGTGGGAGTAGCGTTGATCTGGGGATGCTAACTCTGAGTGATACAAACATAGAATGAGTCTGATCAATTCACAGCATAATTCAGACCCAGTGACCACCAAGCCCAGACACCGCTCCTGATTAGAACACAAACCACTTGCAGATCCTGCCCAAAGCTGATCCCTGGAAACTCCACTCTAAAGTTCAGAGAGCAACTGTCAGAGGTATGAATAAAACCCGATCACAAAAACATTCAGTAAGCCTCACTCTTTTACATCAGTTATGCCCGATACACTATAGTTACCTGTTCAGTGTGTGAGCTGAAGGATAGACAATCAATGCCTCTCATTGATAACAGGCATGAGGGAATAAAGGGGCAGAATCACTTCCAGTTTTTAGCGAGAGAAAAGTAGTTTCAGTGAGACACTTCCACACCAGCTTCAGAAAGACCAATCTCTTACACAAAGCAAAATACATCCGACCCAGAACCACTGGTGTCCAAATCAGTCAAATCAGTCGTTATTCTGCAGGATTCGGGGATTTATACTGGTGTTTTGAGGATCACATTCTATTATTCCATCTGCTTTTCCCATTAAAACCAAAGTCAATGATCTTGATTAAGTGCATATAACAAAATAATTAGGATGCTTTAGGTACAAAGTCACACAGGCTAAAGTTAGCAGGGCCTCACCCCAATATGTGTTATAGTCCTTGGCCGTCATTCACTGCACAGACTGAGATTCAGAGAGAGCAAAAACAAGGATCCGGAATCTCAGTGGAATCAGACTCGGTTGTCTGCTAATTTTTCTACACTCCTGTCCCCGTGTACACCAACCTTAGTTTGTGCTTCAGATATTATGGCTGCTGTTTCATAAATAGCTTTGTGTCTAAAGTTTAAATCTGCGCAGTGATCGGTTGTAACAGAACAGTGTGGCATGTGTGGTAATGGGTGCAGTCTCACCGGATGTAAGCAGGCTCCTCCATAGTGTGCGGCCGCTTCCATTTAGGAGTTTTACAAACAGGACAGGCTGCAGCTGGTTCCAGTGGGACTGCAAACAGACGACTGTTAACACGGTAAGAGTGAGTGCCTGAAAGAGAGAAACACAGCCTCACGTTTGAGAAACTTTTATCTTATGCAGATCCACCATTTTTAACTGGCAGAACCCACTGCAACAGGTCACTGGGCAGCAATACTGGTGTGGAGCTCAAATCCTGGGCACAGCAGAACTGCACTCCAGTTTCCCCTAGAGCCTGGTTATAAACAATGCCCTTCAACTGGGGTCAAACAATTGAAATCACCCAGTTTCAGCTTCTGTAACATGTGGCACCACTTTCAGCTCTTAAAATTTGTACTTGGGATGTGGGCAACACATTGCCCAGGTGCCCTGAGAAGGTTGAGGGGTTCAGGTCCCCATCTCCCCTGAAGACAATTGCACAGATGGGTGGCTGTTGGCAAATGGCCAGTGTTAATGTCAGCAGAGAATCCAACAGTGGAGGACATCACAGTCCAGCCTGAACCTCTCCTAATAAGTGTCCACAAACAAGCACTGTGCTGTGATCAGGAACACGAATTCTGGCTGATTTTCCCTCCCTAGTCCAGGCATTGAGGCTAATTGTAGCTCTTACTGCTGCCCTGGATAACACCAGTCAACCCCGCACAGGTCAGGGATGGAAGCTCAGATCCTCGATACCACAACATACAACACCTTCACCCACTGCGTCATCACTGGAGCAAACTGTCGGAGCTTTAACACATTGTGAACACAATCTCCCAGCACTCCAGTCACTCACACTGATGAATGGGACGGTTGTAATCTAGCTCATCCTTAGCTTCCTCCGGACCAGGGACTTGAAGATCCAGCTCCTCCGCCCTGAAAAGTGACAGAATAAAGGCGTCAGCTGATCAAAGGCCCACCACTGTTCTAAGTACTGGGGCTTTTATCAGATTCAAACTCAGACTCTTCTGGGCAAGGGAGAAAAACGCAATCAGGCAGGGTTCCTGATCACTACCCTGTAACCCCTGGGTTAGAGAGGGGAAATCAGGCAGGGTTCCTGATCACTACCCTGTAACCCCTGGGTTAGAGAGGGGAAATCAGGCAGGGTTCCTGATCACTACCCTGTAACCCCTGGGTTAGAGAGGGGAAATCAGGCAGGGTTCCTGATCACTACCCTGTAACCCCTGGGTTAGAGAGGGGAAATCAGGCAGGGTTCCTGATCACTACCCTGTAACCCCTGGGTTAGAGAGGGGAAATCAGGCAGGGTTCCTGATCACTACCCTGTAACCCCTGGGTTAGAGAGGGGAAATCAGGCAGGGTTCCTGATCACTACCCTGTAACCCCAGGGTTAGAGAGGGGGAAATCAGACAGGGTTCCTGGAGTACTGTGTACAGTTTTGTTCTCCTTATCTAAGGACGGATATACTTGCCTTAGAGGCGGTGCAACGAAGGTTCACTAGATTAATTCCTGGGATGAGAGGATTGTCCTATGAGGAGAGGTTGAGTAGAATGGGCCTATACTCTCTGGAGTTCAGAAGAATGAGAGGTGATCTCATTGAAACATATAAGATTCTGAGGGGGTTTGACAGGGTAGATGCTGAGAGGCTGTTTCCCCTGGCTGGAGAGTCTAGAACTAGGGGCATAGTCTCAGAATAAGGGGTCGGCCATTTAGGACTGAGATGAGGAGAAATTTCTCCACTCAGAGAGTTATGAATCTTTGGAATTCTCTACCCTGGAGGGCTGTGGATGCTCAGTCATTGAGTATATTCAAGGCTGAGATCGATAGGTTTTTGGGAAATCAAGGGATATGGGGAATGGGTGGGAAAGTGGAGTTGAGGTCGAAGATTAGCCATGATCTTATTGAATGGCAGAGCAGGCTCGAGGGGCCGAACGGCCAACTCCTGCTCCTATTTCTTGTGCTCTTATGTTCTGATCACTATTCTGTAACCCCGGGGTTAGAGAAGGGAAATCAGACAGGGTTCCTGCTTCTGGTGACTGACCTGTACGCCTGCTGGAAAGTACTCGAGCAAGAACATTGGGAGATAACGAATGGGCTCGGCTGTGATTCTTCCACCGAGGTTCAATGTTCCCCTAATTCATTGCCCAGGCTCCCACATGAAGGAAGCCTACCTGGGTGAGGTACTGAAGGGCACCAAGAGTCAGTACCTTCAGGAGAGGAGGGGACCTGAACCCCAGTGAGAGTCAGCACCTTCAGGAGAGGAGGGGACCTGAACCCCAGTGAGAGTCAGCACCTTCAGGAGAGGAGGGGACCTGAACCCCAGTGAGAGTCAGCACCTTCAGGAGAGGAGGGGACCTGAACCCCAGTGAGAGTCAGCACCTTCAGGAGAGGAGGGGACCTGAACCCCAGTGAGAGTCAGCACATTCAGGAGAGGAGGGGACCTGAACCCCAGTGAGAGTCAGCACCTTCAGGAGAGGAGGGGACCTGAACCCCAGTGAGAGTCGGCACCTTCAGGAGAGGAGGGGACCTGAACCCCAGTGAGAGTCAGCACCTTCAGGAGAGGGGGGGGACCTGAACCCCAGTGAGAGTCAGCACCTTCAGGAGAGGGGGGGACCTGAACCCCAGTGAGAGTCAGCACCTTCAGGAGAGGGGGGGACCTGAACCCCAGTGAGAGTCAGCACCTTCAGGAGATGGGGGGGCATAAAATCAATTTGAAAACAGAAACGTTTAATAAATCACTCCCGGGACAGTCCGAGCTCACACTTACTCCCCCGGGACAGTCCGAGCTCACACTTACTCCCCCGGGACAGTCCGAGCTCACACTTACTCCCCCGGGACAGTCCGAGCTCACACTTACTCCCCCGGGACAGTCCGAGCTCACACTTACTCCCCCGGGACAGTTCGAGCTCACACTTACTCCCCCGGGACAGTCCGAGCTCACACTTACTCCCCCGGGACAGTCCGAGCTCACACTTACTCCCCCGGGACAGTCCGAGCTCACACTTACTCCCCCGGGACAGTCCGAGCTCACACTTACTCCCCCGGGACAGTCCGAGCTCACACTTACTCCCCCGGGACAGTCCGAGCTCACACTTACTCCCCCGGGACAGTCCGAGCTCACACTTACTCCCCCGGGACAGTCCGAGCTCACACTTACTCCCCCGGGACAGTCCGAGCTCACACTTACTCCCCCGGGACAGTCCGAGCTCACACTTACTCCCCCGGGACAGTCCGAGCTCACACTTACTCCCCCGGGACAGTCCGAGCTCACACTTACTCCCCCGGGACAGTCCGAGCTCACACTTACTCCCCCGGGACAGTCCGAGCTCACACTTACTCCCCCGGGACAGTCCGAGCTCACACTTACTCCCCCGGGACAGTCCGAGCTCACACTTACTCCATGTATTCCTGGTGGACACATTCTTCCTTGTTCACCCGTCGGAAGTTCTGCAGTTCCATAAAATACTGCTCGGATTTTTCTGACATTGATGAGTCGACGTCCATCAGACCTGACGAACATAAAGCAGCAATGAAAAGCTATCGGTCCAGTGCTCCAGAGGGATCGCACAGCCCTGCAGGAGGCCGGTTGCTAATCGTTCCACAGTTCCTTCAGCAGGAGGAACGAAGAGCAAGACAGACGGGGCAAAGCCCCGATTGCTGGAAACACACAGGCCTGTCCCTCGTCCCAGGCGCTAAGTTAAAGTCCCAGTACAATTACAACAGAGCCCAGCATATTACCTGCTATCCAGTCGTAGCCCAGGAAGGGTCGCACTGACTCAACTGCTGCATTCAGGCTGGTCACCTCACTCGGGGACAGGAACATCACATGACCTACATCCGCCTGCGAATGAAACAGGAAAAGGTTCACAGTCTGAGCTACATCGAGCAACAGCTGAATCTGCAGGAGATCTCAGCTAGCTCCCCCTCTACCAGCGATGGGCTGGTGCAGCCCTCACTATATGCCCCACAGAGACAGACAGCAGGTTACAGAACCAAGGGAAGGTCAGTCAATGCAACTCACACCATCACTTAGATCGAGAAGCCACTCAGACCACATCAGCCCCACTCCGGCCCTGTCACGTTCCCGTATCCCTCCACTCCGGCACTGTCACGTTCCCGTATCCCTCCACTCCGGCCCTGTCACGTTCCCGTATCCCTCCACTCCGGCCCTGTCACGTTCCCGTATCCCTCCACTCCGGCCCTGTCACGTTCCCGTATCCCTCCACTCCGGTCAGCAGTGTATATTATTGGGACAGGGTGTTATCTACATCCTGGTATAACTCCAGTCATTGACACGGGAGCTGGTTGTTCAGATGTCCCTGCTCTGGCAGTGCCTAATCTGAGAAAAGCTTGTAGCAGCAACAAACGCCAGTAATAAATAAGGATGCCTCCTACCTTCCCCATCTTGTCACGAGGTTCTAAGAGGATTGATTTTGGCTTCCTAGCATCTCTGATGTTCTGCTCTTTGCGTCGATCATTCCCCGCATGGAGCAGCTGATCCACAAAGAGTGGTGGCTCCAGCTCAGACCTCGGCCTTGGGCCCTCTCTGAGGGACTGCAGGAAGTGGGAATGGTGCGGGGGGCTGCTGCCCCTGTAGCCGGTACCACTTGTACTCGCTTGTCCTGGAGTGGGGGTCTCTGGGCATCTCATTAACCTCGAGGCAGAGCAGGCTTTGATAAAAGGGGTTGAGCTTTTAAAATGTTTAGTCACGCTGCCGTCGGTCAGGTGCTTGTAGGTGGTGCTCCTGGACTCTGCCTTCAGCTCACTCCACTCCCTGGCCAGTGTCTCAGCTGGTGTCAGGCTTTCTTCAGGTGACAGGCCTGCTGAGAAGGAACAGTTGTGTTCCACACTGGCAATCGCTCTGGCCTCACTGACAGGAAGCCAGTCAGGCAGCTCCATCACTCCTGCGTCCCCTGCAGCCAGAATCCTTCCTTGCTTCTTGGCTCTGCTCTTTGCTGAAGTAGAAAGTGCAGCTCGAGCTTCTTCCCTTCTCCGTTGGGACTCAGGCACCACCGTCTCACTGGGCTGCTGTGACCCATTCTCCATCCTCTCTTGCCCTGCCATTTGCCACGAGTTTTCTGAAAGAGTTTGGTATTTCACATTGGGATTCCTCAGTGAACTGGCATCTCCCTGCTGAAAGAGGTCAGAATGTTGTGTTGAAGGTCAGCGAGTAGACAAGACAGTAACCAGCCCTAAACACTGCACTCGCAGCCTGGCTTCACACCCAGCTCAGATACAAACTGAGAAAATAGAACTCAAATCCATCAGCTCCCCGAGAGATCTCATGGGTCGTTGGTGTGACAACGATAAACGTCACAAGTGCCCTTCATTACCAGGGTTAAAGCATCTTGTTGGGATCATTTATTCTGCATCTAACTGATGTTGGAACATTTGATGGGACAGTGTAAAGGGAGCATTACTCTGTATCTAACCCGTGCTGTACCTGCCCTGGGAGTGTTTGATGGGGCAGTGTAGAGGGAGCTTTACTCTGTATCTAACCCGTGCTGTACCTGCCCTGGGAGTGTTTGATGGGACAGTGTAGAGGGAGCTTTACTCTGTATCTAACCCGTGCTGTACCTGCCCTGGAGTGTTTGATGGGACAGTGTAGAGGGAGCTTTACTCTGTATCTAACCCGTGCTGTACCTGCCCTGGGAGTGTTTGATGGGACAGTGTAGAGGGAGCTTTACTCTGTATCTAACCCGTGCTGTACCTGCCCTGGGAGTGTTTGATGGGGCAGTGTTGAACTATTGATATTTTTAAAGGCTAGCATGTAATATTGCAATGAAGGCTAAAAATGAGATGTAAACTTTTCACTAATGCATCACTGTTATTCTACTTTGGGTCCTGCACTCTCCTCATATCCCGAGCCGACACCTACCTCAAATCTATGACTGTGTCCGGAGCTGTTCCCTTGCAAATCTGCAGCTCCTCTGTTGTGCGCGGAGTTGACAGCAGTCGGACTGGGTACATCGCTGCTCTCAGGGGGCGGGGGCACGGGGACACTCCACAGAGCTCTGAGACGCAGCCGCTCTGCTCTCAGCCTCTGCAGTAGATGTTTGTTCTGATCTCGAAGGAACTGCAGATGGTCGGAGTGAGACATCTCTCAATAATCAACATAACAGCTGCTGGGAGTAAGGGAGTGGTCAGTTTGGTAGAGACAGGACCAGAACAAAGAGCAACTGCACAAAGCCCAGCTTCAGGGCAACAAAAGTACCGCGAGTGCTGGAAATCTGACCATGAAATGGGCCCCGCGGGTGCAGGGCTTGTGGACAGGCTTCAGCCCTTAGCAACCAGGGCTGGAGAACGTGCGTTACCATAGTAACCGCTTCTGGTCTGCACTCACCCGCCAGCAACTCTCAGTCTGACGCCAGGTCATCCCTCCACCCAGGTCCTCTCCACCTCCAACTCTCTCTCTCCCCCCACTCCCTCTCTCCACCACCCCCCACTCTCTCTCTCTCTCTCCACCACCCCCCACTCTCTCTCTCTCTCTCCACCACCCCCTCTCTCTCTCTCCACCACACCCCCTCTCTCTCTCTCTCTACCACCCCTCTCTCTCTCTCTCTCTCTCTCTCCACCACACCCCCACTCTCTCTCTCTCTCTCTCCACCACACCCCCACTCTCTCTCTCTCTCTCCACCACACCCCCGCTCTCTCTCTCTCACCACACCCCCACTCTCTCTCTCTCTCCACCACACCCCCACTCTCTCTCTCTCTCTCTCTCCACCACACCCCCACTCTCTCTCTCTCTACCACACCCCCACTCTCTCTCTCCACCACACCCCCACTCTCTCTCTCTCTCTCTCCACCACACCCCACTCTCTCTCTCTCTCTCTCTCTCTCCACCACACCCCCACTCTCTCTCTCTCTCTCCACCACACCCCCACTCTCTCTCTCTCTCTCCACCACACCCCACTCTCTCTCTCTCTCTCCTCTCCACCACACCCCCACTCTCTCTCTCTCTCTCTCTCCACCACACCCCCACTCTCTCTCTCTCTCTCTCCACCACAACCCCACTCTCTCTCTCTCTCTCTCCACCACAACCCCACTCTCTCTCTCTCTCCACCACAACCCCACTCTCTCTCTCTCTCCACCACAACCCCACTCTCTCTCTCTCCACCACAACCCCACTCTCTCTCTCTCTCTCCACACACCCCCACTCTCTCTCTCTCTCCACCACACCCCCACTCTCTCTCTCTCTCCACCACACCCCCACTCTCTCTCTCTCCACCACACCCCCACTCACTCTCTCTCCACCACAACCCCACTCTCTCTCTCTCTCTCTCCACCACACCCCCACTCTCTCTCTCTCTCTCTCTCTCCACCACACCCCCACTCTCTCTCTCTCTCTCTCTCCACCACACCCCCACTCTCTCTCTCTCTCTCTCTCCACCACACCCCCACTCTCTCTCTCTCTCTCTCCACCACACCCCCACTCACTCTCTCTCCACCACACCCCCACTCTCTCTCTCTCCACCACACCCCCACTCTCTCTCTCTCTCTCTCTCTCTCTCACCACAACCCACTCTCTCTCTCTCCACCACACCCCCACTCTCTCTCTCTCTCCACCACACCCCCACTCTCTCTCTCTCTCTCCACCACACCCCCACTCTCTCTCTCTCTCTCTCCACCACACCCCCACTCTCTCTCTCTCTCTCTCTCCACCACACCCCCACTCTCTCTCTCTCTCCACCACACCCCCACTCTCTCTCTCTCTCTCTCTCCCCACCACACCCCCACTCTCTCTCTCTCTCCACCACACCCCACTCTCTCTCTCTCTCCACCACACCCCCACTCTCTCTCTCTCTCCCTCCCTCCCTCCCTCTCCCCACCATCCCCTTCTCCTTTCTCTCTCTCTCTCTACCCCCACCCCTCTCTCCCCCCCATCTCTCTTTCTTTCTTTCTCTCTCTCACTCCTTTCTTTCTTTCTTTTCTCTCTCTCACTCCCTTCTAGACCATAAGAGATAGGAGCAGGAGTAGGCCATTCGGCCCCTCGAGCCTGCTCTGCCATTCAATGAGATCATGGCTGATCTGATTTTTACTTCAACTCCACTTTCCCGCCCTTTCCCCATATTCTTTGACTCCCTCGCTGATCAAAATTTGTCTAACTCAGCCTTGAATGTATTCAATGACTCAGCCTCCACAGCTTCTTGGGGTAAAGAATTCCAAAGATTCATGACCCTCTGGAGAAGAAATTCCTCCTCATTTCCATCTTAAACAAGCAACCCCTTATTCTGAGACTATGCCCCCGAGTTTTAGATTCCCCCATGAGGGGTAACATCCTCTCAGCATCTACCCTATCGAGTCCCCTCAGAATCTTGTGTGTTTCAATAAGATCTCCTCTCATTCTTCTAAACTCCAATGAGTATAGACCCAACCTGTTCAACCTTTCCTCATAAGACAACCCTTCCATACCCGGAATCAACCGAGTGAACCTTCTCTGAACTGCCTCCAATGCAAGTATGTCCTTCCTTAAATAAGGGCACCAGAACTGAACGCAGTGCTCCAGGTGTGGTCTCACCAGCACCCTGTACAGTTGTAGCATGACTTCCCTGCTTTTATACTCCATCCCCCTAGAAATAAAGGCCAATATTCCGTTTGCCTTCCGGATTACCTGCTGCACCTGTATGTTGACTTTTTGTGTTTCATGTACGAGGACACCCAGATCCCTCTGTACCAAAGCATTTTGTAGTATTTCTCCATTCAAATAATATTTTGCTTTTTTATTTTTCCTCCCAAAGTGGATGACTTCACATTTTCCCACATTATATTCCATCTGCCAAATTTATGCCCATTCACTTAACCTGTCAATATCCCTTTGCAGACACTTTGTGTCCTCATCACAACTTGCTTTTCCACCTATCTTTGTATCATCAGCAATTTGGCCACAAGACACTCTGTTCCTTCATCCAAGTCATTGATATATATTGTAAATAGTTGAGGCCCCAGCACTGAGCCCTGCGGCACCCCACTAGTTACAGATTGCCATTTTGAAAATGACCCTTTTATCCCGACTCTTTGTTTTCTGTTAGTTAGCCAATCCTCTATCCATGCCAGTATGTTACCCCCAACACCAGGAGCTCTGATCTTGTGCAGTAATCTTTTATGTGGCACCTTATCGAATGCCTTTTGGAAATCCAAATATACTGCATCCATTGTTCCCCTTTATCCACCCTGCCCGTTACTTCCTCAAAGAACTCTAAGAAATTTGTCAGACACGATTTCCCCTTCATAAAACCATGTTGACTCTCCTTGATTGTAATATGAGTCTCCAAATGTCCTGCTACTACTTCCTTAATAATGGATTCTAGCATTTTCCCAATGACAGATGTTAGGCTAACTGGTCTATAGTTACCTGATTTCTGTCTCACTCCCTTCTTGAATAAGGGTGTTACGTTTGCGGTTTTCAATCCGCTGGGACCTTTCCAGAATCGAGTGAATTCTGGAA
>NC_090356.1:1244034-1254034 GCF_035084215.1 Heptranchias perlo | reverse complement strand
TACCCGGGAGCAAGTTTCAGGCTGGAATCTAATCGAGGGGTTCAGGGGGTTTATATATAGAATAACAGATACCCGGGAGTGAGTTACAGGCTGGAATCTAATCGAGGGGTTCAGGGGGTTTATATATAGAATAACAGATACCCGGGAGTGAGTTACAGGCTGGAATCTAATCGAGGGGTTTGGGGGGTTTATATATAGAATAACAGATACCCGGGAGTGAGTTACAGGCTGGAATCTAATCGAGGGGTTCGGGGGGTTGCACAGGCCATGGAGTGAATCTTTAAATCCTTTGTAACCAATCTCAAGCTCAGGATTAGAACTCATATTGTAATCACTGCTGGTCAATGCTATTTATACATGTAAATATCACAAAGGAGTTGTGAGCAGAGGGTGATCATGTCCTGACTGCAAGGTTTGGTGTGGGGTGAACCAGCTACAGACACTATGAGAGCCAGTCTACGTTTTATTAAAGCACTTCTCGGGCTTGTTTATTCCTCTGTGACGAGCAAGTGGGAAATGCCACCAATTGCCCACGATCAGATTAAGTCAGCAGTCCTGCCCGGGTCAAACCCTGTAACACACAGCTCTGCAGTTGCAACTTTGTACAAAAGGTCTTTGCAAAATGATCAGATCACCTGGGGAGAGGGGGAGAGGTCACTCCACGAGCCCCGTGTCCAGCGTCGCTCCACAAGCCTGAGCTGTGAGATAAACCTGAACAGATTCGTGTTCTGAACCATAGATATAAAAGGAAGGAGGTCTCCAAATGTCTGCATTGTCCTGCGGCTCGTCATGCTTCATAGGCCAGACATGGGTCTTCAATTCAGCCCCTTGCAGTTATAAATCAATTCTCAAGTGTTTATAAATTATTCTGAGCAAGAAATTAATTAAGATCCCGAGGATGCCTCCCACCCTCCCACCACCCCACCCGAGGGGGTCAGTGTTGGACTCATGCCCCAGGCGGTGGATACATCTCCAGACCCTCGCCTACTCCTGCCAGTCACTCTCATCTGCTCTGCTCCAGGTACTGATGAGTGAACATATTCAGCTCACTGTCCAGCCAGCCGGCCTTGTTTCTGCAAGGAAATGACACTCAGTTACTTCAAGTACACAGCAGGGCTCAACACACACAACCGTGGCCGGGGAGAGGGGCGTGCACTGCATGCGACCCCGTTACACACCCGGGGAGGGGGCCCGTTACACACCCAGGGAGGGGGCCCGTTACACACCCAGGGAGGGGGCCCGTTACACACCCGAGAAGGGGGGAAACCACATGGGAGTCTCAAAAATAAAGCAATTTAAGGAAAAAGGAGGGAATTAAAACTACTGCTGGATAAAGCCGAGACTGACTGGGCTCATTAACCTCGACACCTCATTGATCAGCCACGGTCAAACGCTGCACTGCCTCCTTCATCAAGCCGGGCAAAGCTCCGAATGTGGAGTGGGTTCAGGTTCCTCTTTTTCCCAGCAGGAAGTCTGGCTCCCGCTCCCAGACAGGTTGCTGGAGTCAGGAATCCACCCTATGGTGCATCACACTCCAAACTCAAACACACTGGGCCCTTTACAACAGCTATGCACGGAGCAGAAAGCTTTAGGCAGTCAGCTCCTGGCCCAGAGTTGCCAACGTTCTGCAGCTGCTTTTGCCGACACCAGTGGGAACCCACCTGAGCAGCTTGGCTTTGCTCTGCAGCGAGTCCAGCAGTTCAATCTTCTTGTTCAGGTCCTTAATCTCCTCGTCCAGTTTCTGCCTTGTTACATCCACCTGCTGACACAGCTGGGCAAACGTCCCCGTCAGCTCCCTGCAGGGGAGGGAACAGAGACAGAGGTACAGTGAAAGGAGGAGCTACACACACACACACACACAAAAGTACACATTTACTGTGAAATTAACTTAAATTAACACAGGATGAGAAGTCAGTCAGACAGGGTCCTGCCCCAATCACTGCCCATTGATCCCTGCTGGCTGAGGCTGATGGGTGAAGGCAGATCAGGCATTACTGTGATGCCTTCTGTAGTGGAATATCCTACCAAGATTTACTGTCTAGTTCCACATGAAGAATAGTCACTGGGGTAAGGGACTGATGGGCAGGTGACACTGGGCCTTTGTGCCCCAGCAAGAGGCGGTGCCTTCAGGGCCAGTGGGGGAAAGAAGTCAGAGGGGGAAGTTATTTAAGACTGAAGAAGCCTGATTGGGACCAGAAGGCCGTGCAATGTCCCCGTTCTCCTAGTTCCCCACTTACTGTTGCACTTGATGGCTACAGTTGGAGCCAGTGTAACTGACGATGAGCTGCAGCTTCTCCCCAGCATAGTCCACCAGCTGACGTTTGAAGGCTCGTTCCTTGGCTCTGGTCGTCCAGGTCAGACGCTCGTACACATACAGCAGGCCGTACAATCCCAGGCTCAATGCGATCAGCCGCCAGCCCACGGCCTTCCACACCTGACACAATCACACAAGGGCTCAATTTATCCACTCACCTTTCTCTAAACCCCTACCTGCACTGTCCAATATAAATAAATGTAGGTTAAATCCACCTTCATTCAACATTCCAGCCCCGGGGAATCAGCGCTGATATCTCAAGGACAGCAGCAATCTTTCTGTTCATCGATGGCCAACAGAGGTATGATTTAGCAGCCCGGCCCAGGCACAGGGCTCAGGAAAGAATGAACGGGGATCGTGCAGTTGCACCCAGCCCGGGAGCGAGGGTGAGAATTCAGACAGACAGTCTGTTCAGGTGCACTCACAGTATCCACTGTCTGATCAACCCCAGACCGTGGACCATAGAACATTCCATCACAGGTAGCCACCATGTATGTGCCTCTGTTTGTCTCCATGGGGCAGCTGGTCTTATCCCACTCGCTCCCCGAACCCTTTAATACTCCTTGTTTTCAAGCAATTGTTCTAATTCCCTTTTTAACTCTGCTCCAACGAACCTCCTCCTTTCATTCTTTGTGATTATTTTATGTTTGTGCTCCTGTTACCAACTCTGATCAGTGCAAACAACCCATCACCATTTACCTCACCAGAACGTTCATAATGAAGACCTCCATCAAGTCACCCAGTAACCCAGGCTCTAATCAGCCACTCACACCTGGTCAGGGAGAGGGTCCTGAGAGATGTGGCCTTTAAATAGCACTGGAATGCACTGTGGTCTTTCAGCTGCTGGTTTGGTTCAGTGGGAGCACTCTCTCCTCTCCTGTCAGACAATAGTGGGCTGAAACCTCAGTACAGGCCATTAACACGTGGCCCAGGCCCACACTACAGAGCAGGGCTGAGGGAATGCAGCATCCAAGGTCAGAGGAGATGTTAAACTGAGGTCCTATCTACCTTGGCCAGGTGGGCGTACAAGATACCAAAAGAAATGAACTGGTTATTCACCTCATGTGCTGTTTGTGGGATCTTGCTGTGCACACATTGGCTGCCGTGTTTGTCCACATAACAGTGACAGCACTTCAAAAGTAATTCATTGGTTCTGAAGCGCTTGGGGATGTCCTGAAGCTCTGATAAGGTGCTGTATGAATAAAAGTTCTGGTTTCTTTCTTTAACAACCTGCACCCATTCATGTTCCTCCCCCTTGCAATGCCAGCCTGCCCATCCTGTGCATTAGCACGGGTTACAGTAGGTGCAGTCTCACAGAGTGCCTGCTACCCTGCCCACTCAGATCGTCATTGCTCCCCCAGCTGCACAGCCATCACTGTACCAGATGTTCCAGGGAAAACAGCTGTTACTTACCACACCCCCAACCACAATTATCCCCATCGATGTCCGTGAAGTTAATGATGCTAATCCTGTTACCATAGAAACCATGAGTTCTTCCTGGGTCATGGACCCCTGGGGTAAGGGAGGTAAGCTGGTGCTGACAGGGGTAATGGGTAGTTGCCGTGGTACCTAGAGATACAGGAGACCACGAGTCAGCAGAAATCAGACTGCACACAACCAGATGTTAACCTCATCCCACTCCGATATTACCGAATGCACCAAGCAGATTACAGAATTGCTCACAGCAGCGGAGGAATCAATTGGCACCAGTCACAGGTATCGGCCTCAGCTCAGCAGCAGCTCTCCCACCTCGGAGTCAGAGAGTCGTGGGTTCAAGTTCCATTCCAGAGACGAGCACAAAATCCAGGCTGCTGCACGGAGTGCGGAGGGCCGAGGGAGCGCCCCGCCGTCGGAGGGCCGAGGGAGCGCCCCGCCGTCGGAGGGCCGAGGGAGCGCCCCGCCGTCGGAGGGCCGAGGGAGCGCCCCGCCGTCGGAGGGCCGAGGGAGCGCCCCGCCGTCGGAGGGCCGAGGGAGCGCCCCGCCGTCGGAGGGCCGAGGGAGCGCCCCGCCGTCGGAGGGCCGAGGGAGCGCCCCGCCGTCGGAGGGCCGAGGGAGCGCCCCGCCGTCGGAGGGCCGAGGGAGCGCCCCGCCGTCGGAGGGCCGAGGGAGCGCCCCGCCGTCGGAGGGCCGAGGGAGCGCCCCGCCGTCGGAGGGCCGAGGGAGCGCCCCGCCGTCGGAGGGCCGAGGGAGCGCCCCGCCGTCGGAGGGCCGAGGGCCGAGGGAGCGCCCCGCCGTCGGAGGGCCGAGGGAGCGCCCCGCCGTCGGAGGGCCGAGGGCCGAGGGAGCGCCCCGCCGTCGGAGGGCCGAGGGCCGAGGGAGCGCCCCGCCGTCGGAGGGCCGAGGGCCGAGGGAGCGCCCCGCCGTCGGAGGGCCGAGGGCCGAGGGAGCGCCCCGCCGTCGGAGGGCCGAGGGCCGAGGGAGCGCCCCGCCGTCGGAGGGCCGAGGGCCGAGGGAGCGCCCCGCCGTCGGAGGGCCGAGGGCCGAGGGAGCGCCCCGCCGTCGGAGGGCCGAGGGCCGAGGGAGCGCCCCGCCGTCGGAGGGCCGTCTTTCGGATGAGACGTTAAACTGAGGCCCTGTCTGCCCCCTCGGGTGGATGTAAAAGATCCTGTAACACTATTCGAAGAGCAGGGGAGTTCTCCCCCGGTGTCTGACCAATATCTATCCCTCAACCAACATCATTAAAAGACTGGTTAACTGGTCGTTACCACACTGTTGTCTGTGGGATCTTGCTGTGTAAATTGGATGCCACATTTCCTCCTCTGCCGTTACCTGCTCGCAGTATCCCGCTAACGCCCGGCGCCCGGTCTTGGGCCCCAGGAACCGGTTGACAAGCATCGTCCATCCGAGCGAGAAGTGGAACCCGATGTCCTCCTGGAAGTCGGCACAGAGCTTTTCACAATTCAGGTCGTAGCTGAGACTGAAGCACTGACGAGGGGCGAGGACATCGACCTGACCCCTCTCCGTAGGGGGTAGCAGGGGCCGCAGGCTGTCTGGGTTTGGGGGGGGGGGGGGGGGAAAAGAGAAATCAGCACAAAATCATCCACTGAAAAGGGGCTTTGAGGTTCCCAGCACCAACTAGCAGTGCTCACAATCCAGCCCAGGGTGGGGGGACCCTTCAACCACCCGTACCCCACCTCACACCAGGCTCCATTCATCCATCAGCCCCACCCACACCAACCCCCTCCTCCAACACATGAAATCCTCACGGACACAGGAATTGCTGGACGATAATAGTCCGCGGTCCATCTAGTTCACCTTCCACCATCCGGGTAGTCGCTGATACAACGATAATGGATTGTTGACTGATCACAGCGATCAATCTCCATCAATCAGTCTCCAACAGACCCAGACATGAGGTGAGGAAACTCCCAGTGGGGGAGAGCTTTGGGAATCAGGTCCAAAGTCACCTGTTCCTCCCGAGCCTGTTACACTCACCACGTCATGTCTCAAATTACTCATCCTCATCTTCAAACCCCCCCCTTCAGATCTTTGTAACCAGCCTGTACCCCCTCCCTCCACCCCCCACCAATCCCCCCACCCTCCCCCACCCCTTCAGTCCGCTGACTCTGGCCGTCTGTTCACCCCCTGCCTTCACCCAACCATTGGTGGGAGGGCGTTCAGCAGCCTCTACCCACCCCATCTCCCCACTTTCTCCTTTAAAAACCTTCCCAACCCACCCTTCAGTCTCTCCTCCCCGTTCCCTTCTCTCTGGCGATTTGTGAGCTGCCCTGGGACTCTAGTTACAGAAACATAAGCTGCTGTTGCTGCTGGGAGGACAGGGAATCGGGATCGGAGACTCCAGACCCCTCACCCTCAGGGGAATTAAAGCACAAACCAAGCCCAAAGCCGCAGCTTGGAGCCCAGATCGCGGTTATTTTTGAAACATACAAATCTTTCAGGGTCTGACCCCAGCTCCATTTCCCCAGATTGTTACCCTGTGAAAAGGCCCAATTGCCAGCACTGACCAATCATCTCCTGCTGTGTGCTCTGCAGGCTGGCTGTAATGGTGACAGAGCATCTCTCTGACATGTTGCGTCTAAGCCCTTCCTCCAGGTGTTTGTGAAGCTCCTGTAAGGAGGAGGAGACAGAGTTAATGGTGTGTGGAAGGTGGTGGAAAGGACTAAGAGAAAGGAAGATGCCACTGACAGGGAAGCTTTACCTGGAGTGACCCTGAACCGAAGCAACTCGAACACCTGAAACTTCAGGCCACTCCTTCAATGAATGATTCTCAGCACTGACACAAGCCCGAGGAACCCCAGCTCAGATCTGTCCCCGAGGAGCCCGCTCTTACCCTCAATTGGGAGGCCGAGTGCAGTTTGCTTCCTGCTCTTTGCAGTCAGTTTCTTCGAGTCTCTTCCCCTGCACTAGTTTCCGATTCGATCCTGTTTACGGTCGGGAATCTCGGAACTTTCTTCTTGCTCCACAGACACTGCCTCCTCCTGCACCCTCACTGTGGCAACAGCAAGATTCAGCTCATCTCAACACTAACTCATTCTCTCTCAGGACTCTCAACCATTCTTCACCCTCCCCTTCCCCCAACAACCTACTGGCTTCACCACAAAACACGGGCTGGGGGAAGGAGAGCGGGGGGGCTGGGGGAGGGAGAGCGGGGGGGCTGGGGGAGGGAGAGCGGGGGGGCTGGGGGAAGGAGAGCGGGGGGGCTGGGGGAAAGAGAGCGGGGGGGCTGGGGGAGGGAGAGCGGGGGGCTGGGGGAAAGAGAGCGGGGGGGCTGGGGGAAGGAGAGCGGGGGGGCTGGGGGAAGGAGAGCGGGGGGGCTGGGGGAAGGAGAGCGGGGGGGCTGGGGGAAGGAGAGCGGGGGGGCTGGGGGAGGGAGAGCGGGGGGGCTGGGGGAGGGAGAGCGGGGGGGCTGGGGGAGGGAGAGCGGGGGGGCTGGGGGAGGGAGAGCGGGGGGCTGGGGGAAAGAGAGCGGGGGGGCTGGGGGAAAGAGAGCGGGGGGGCTGGGGGAGGGAGAGCGGGGGGGCTGGGGGAGGGAGAGCGGGGGGGCTGGGGGAGGGAGAGCGGGGGGGCTTGGGGGAGGGAGAGCGGGGGGGCTGGGGAGGGAGAGCGGGGGGGCTGGGGGAAAGAGAGCGGGGGGGCTGGGGGAGGGAGAGCGGGGGGGCTGGGGGAGGGAGAGCGGGGGGGCTGGGGGAAGGAGAGCGGGGGGGCTGGGGGAGGGAGAGCGGGGGGCTGGGGGAGGGAGAGCGGGGGGGCTGGGGGAGGGAGAGCGGGGGGCTGGGGGAGGGAGAGCGGGGGGCTGGGGGAAGGAGAGCGGGGGGCTGGGGGAAGGAGAGCGGGGGGCTGGGGGAGGGAGAGCGGGGGGGCTGGGGGAGGGAGAGCGGGGGGGGCTGGGGGAGGGAGAGCGGGGGGGCTGGGGGAAGGAGAGCGGGGGGCTGGGGGAGGGAGAGCGGGGGGGCTGGGGGAGGGAGAGCGGGGGGCTGGGGGAGGGAGAGCGGGGGGGCTGGGGGAGGGAGAGCGGGGGGCTGGGGGAGGGAGAGCGGGGGGGCTGGGGGAGGGAGAGCGGGGGGGCTGGGGGAAGGAGAGGGGGGGCTGGGGGAGGGAGAGCGGGGGGGCGGGGGAGGGAGAGCGGGGGGGCGGGGGAGGGAGAGCGGGGGGGCTGGGGGAGGGAGAGCGGGGGGCTGGGGGAGGGAGAGCGGGGGGCTGGGGGAGGGAGAGCGGGGGGGGCTGGGGGAAGGAGAGGGGGGGGCTGGGGGAGGGAGAGCGGGGGGCTGGGGGAGGGAGAGCGGGGGGGCTGGGGGAGGGAGAGCGGGGGGGCTGGGGGAAGGAGAGGGGGGGGCTGGGGGAGGGAGAGCGGGGGGGCTGGGGGAGGGAGAGCGGGGGGGCTGGGGGAAAGAGAGCGGGGGGGCTGGGGGAGGGAGAGCGGGGGGCTGGGGGAAAGAGAGCGGGGGGGCTGGGGGAAGGAGAGTGGGGGGGCTGGGGGAGGGAGAGCGGGGGGCTGGGGGAGGGAGAGCGGGGGGCTGGGGGAAGGAGAGTGGGGGGGCTGGGGGAGGGAGAGCGGGGGGGCTGGGGGAGGGAGAGCGGGGGGGCTGGGGGAGGGAGAGCGGGGGGGCTGGGGGAGGGAGAGCGGGGGGCTGGGGGAAAGAGAGCGGGGGGCTGGGGGAAAGAGAGCGGGGGGGCTGGGGGAAAGAGAGCGGGGGGGCTGGGGGAGGGAGAGCGGGGGGGCTGGGGGAGGGAGAGCGGGGGGGCTGGGGGAGGGAGAGCGGGGGGGCTGGGGGGCTGGGGGAGGGAGAGCGGGGGGGCTGGGGGAGGGAGAGGGGGGGGCTGGGGAGGGAGAGCGGGGGGCTGGGGGAAAGAGAGCGGGGGGGCTGGGGGAGGGAGAGCGGGGGGGCTGGGGGAGGGAGAGCGGGGGGCTGGGGGAGGGAGAGCGGGGGGGCTGGGGGAAGGAGAGCGGGGGGGCTGGGGGAGGGAGAGCGGGGGGCTGGGGGAGGGAGAGCGGGGGGCTGGGGGAAGGAGAGCGGGGGGCTGGGGGAAGGAGAGCGGGGGGCTGGGGGAGGGAGAGCAGGGGGCTGGGGGAGGGAGAGCAGGGGGCTGGGGGAGGGAGAGCGGGGGGCTGGGGAGGGAGAGCGGGGGGCTGGGGGAAGGAGAGCGGGGGGCTGGGGGAAGGAGAGCGGGGGGCTGGGGGAGGGAGAGCGGGGGGCTGGGGGAGGGAGAGCGGGGGGCTGGGGGAAGGAGAGCGGGGGGGCTGGGGGAAGGAGAGCGGGGGGGCTGGGGGAGGGAGAGCGGGGGGGCTGGGGGAGGGAGAGCGGGGGGCTGGGGGAGGGAGAGCGGGGGGCTGGGGGAAGGAGAGCGGGGGGGCTGGGGGAAGGAGAGCGGGGGGGCTGGGGGAGGAGAGCGGGGGGGCTGGGGGAGGGAGAGCGGGGGGGCTGGGGGAGGGAGAGCGGGGGGGCTGGGGGAGGGAGAGCGGGGGGTGGGGGGGGGGGCTGGGGGAGGGAGACAGGGGGCCCACAGCCTCCCTTCAGTGAGTGACAGCTTCTCATGTAAACAGTGGTCCAAATCCTCCACATTGAATGAACTCGGCCCCTCGAGCAGTGCACTGAGAGGGACTGATCCCCCCCCCCCCCCCCCCCCCGGGGCTCCCTTAATCCCAGTGGGACACAGGGTGATTGTGATGCTGGGAGTTTGAACCTTGGGATCAATCACTGCTCACTCCTGGTCCTGGAAATACTCACACTCTTGTAGACTCTGAGCACCACCTGGGAGGGGTGGAAATCCATCAGGAAATCATCCAGCAGCAAGGAAAGGTGACGGATTTCTTCAGCCATTGCGTTTGAGACCTGAAACACACAAAATGGCATCAAACAGCGGCCAGACAGACTCAGCAGCAAGTCCAGAAACACGGAGCTGGTCAAATCACCCTCGTCCATCCCCAGTACAAGAAATCCCAACAATTCACCCTCTCACCTGCCGCTCCACTTCCTCGGTGATCTGTTTGATTTTAGTTTTACAATCCTGGGTCAGTAAATCCAGCTGATTCTCTATAAATGCCAATCGGTCCACGCGCTCCTCTCTCTGATCCAGGCAATGCACCCTGCAACAAGGTAAAGAGTCAATCCCAACCTCAGGGTGCGGAGCCGAGGGGCTGGAGGTCACGGCATTACTTTACTCGACAAACTGGTGTCCACTTTAGTTTTTGGTTCCTAATGATCCCGGTGTCCCTCCACCCCCCTA
>NC_090356.1:1189470-1239470 GCF_035084215.1 Heptranchias perlo | reverse complement strand
AGAGAGAGAGAGAGACGGACGCAGAGAGAGAGAGAGAGACGGACGCAGAGAGAGAGACGGATGCAGAGAGGACGCAGAGAGAGAGAGACGGACGCAGAGAGAGAGAGAGACGGACGCAGAGAGAGAGAGAGAGACGGACGCAGAGAGAGAGAGAGAGACGGACGCAGAGAGAGAGAGACGGACGCAGAGAGAGAGAGAGAGACGGACGCAGAGAGAGAGAGAGACGGACGCAGAGAGGACGCAGAGAGAGAGAGAGAGAGACGGACGCAGAGAGAGAGAGACGGACACAGAGAGAGAGAGAGAGACGGACGCAGAGAGGACGTGGAGAGAGACGGACGCAGAGAGAGAGAGAGAGAGACGGACGCAGAAAGAGAGAGAGAGACGGATGCAGAGAGGACGCAGAGAGAGACGGACGCAGAGAGAGAGAGACGGACGCAGAGAGAGAGAGACGGACGCAGAGAGAGAGAGACGGACGCAGAGAGAGAGAGACGGACGCAGAGAGAGAGGGAGACGGACGCAGAGAGAGGGAGACGGACGCAGAGAGGGAGGGAGACGGACGCAGAGAGGGAGGGAGACGGACGCAGAGAGGGAGGGAGACGGACGCAGAGAGGGAGGGAGACGGACGCAGAGAGGGAGGGAGACGGACGCAGAGAGGGAGGGAGACGGACGCAGAGAGGGAGGGAGACGGACGCAGAGAGGGAGGGAGACGGACGCAGAGAGGGAGGGAGACGGACGCAGAGAGGGAGGGAGACGGACGCAGAGAGGGAGGGAGACGGACGCAGAGAGGGAGGGAGACGGACGCAGAGAGGGAGGGAGACGGACGCAGAGAGAGAGAGAGACGGACGCAGAGAGGGAGGGAGACGGACGCAGAGAGAGAGAGAGACGGAATGAGATGTTTTGCGATCTGGTCTGAAAGGCCACAAGTTGGTCCCTTAATCCCGAGTTAAACAGCAACAGTTAATATTGGAATGAAAATCAGGAATAAATATTTGATTTGTTTTGGTCCTCAGGTTCCGCTGGGGGGGGCACTGTCCCGTCTCGGGGGAGGGGGGGGCACTGTCCCGTCTCGGGGGGGGGGGGGGGCACTGTCCCGTCTCGGGGGGGGGGGGGGGCACTCTCCCGTCTCGGGGGGGGGGGGGCACTCTCCCGTATCGGGGGGGGGGGGGCACTGTCCCGTCTCGGGGGGGGGGGGGGCACTCTCCCGTCTCGGGGGGGGGGGGGCACTCTCCCGTCTCGGGGGGGGGGGGCACTCTCCCGTATCGGGGGGGGGGGGCACTGTCCCGTATCGGGGGAGGGGGGGGGCACTGTCCCGTCTCGGGGGAGGGGGGGGGCACTGTCCCGTCTCGGGGGAGGGGGGGGCACTGTCCCGTCTCGGGGGAGGGGGGGGGGCACTGTCCCGTCTCGGGGGAGGGGGGGGGCACTGTCCCGTCTCGGGGGAGGGGGGGGCACTGTCCCGTCTCGGGGGAGGGGGGGCACTGTCCCGTCTCGGGGGGGGGGGCACTGTCCCGTCTCGGGGGGGGTGGGGGGCACTGCCCCGTCTCGGGGGGGGGGGGGGCACTGTCCCGTCTCGGGGGGGGGGGGCACTGTCCCGTCTCGGGGGGGGGGGCACTGTCCCGTCTCGGGGGGGGGGGGGGGGCACTGCCCCGTCTCGGGGGGGGGGGGGGGGCACTGCCCCGTCTCGGGGGAGGGGGGGGCACTGTCCCGTCTCGGGGGAGGGGGGGGCACTGTCCCCTCTCGGGGGAGGGGGGGGGCACTGTCCCGTCTCGGGGGGGGGGGCACTGTCCCGTCTCGGGGGGGGGGGGCACTGTCCCGTCTCGGGGGGGGGGCACTGTCCCGTCTCGGGGGGGGGGCACTGTCCCGTCTCGGGGGGGGGGCACTGTCCCGTCTCGGGGGGGGGGCACTGTCCCGTCTCGGGGGGGGGGGCACTGTCCCGTCTCGGGGGGGGGGGCACTGTCCCGTCTCGGGGGGGGGGCACTGTCCCGTCTCGGGGGGGGGGGCACTGTCCCATCTCGGGGGGGGGGGGGGGGGGGCACTGTCCCGTCTCGGGTGGGGGGGGCACTGTCCCGTCTCGGGGGGGGGGGGGGCACTGTCCCGTCTCGGGGGGGGGGGGGGGCACTGTCCCGTCTCGGGGGGGGGGGGGGCACTGTCCCGTCTCGGGGGGGGGGGGGCACTGTCCCGTCTCGGGGGGGGGGGGCGGCACTGTCCCGTCTCGGGGGGGGGGGGCACTGTCCCGTCTCGGGGGAGGGGGGGGGCACTGTCCCGTCTCGGGGGAGGGGGGGGGCACTGTCCCGTCTCGGGGTGGGGGGGCACTGTCCCGTCTCGGGGGGGGGGGGGCACTGTCCCGTCTCGGGGGGGGGGGGCACTGTCCCGTCTCGGGGGGGGGGGGGCTCTGTCCCGTCTCGGGGGGGGGGGGGGGCACTGTCCCGTCTCGGGGGGGGGGGGGGCACTGTCCCGTCTCGGGGGGGGGCACTGTCCCATCTCGGGGGGGGGCACTGTCCCATCTCGGGGGGGGGGGGGGGGGGGCTCTGTCCCGTCTCGGGGGGGGGGGGGCTCTGTCCCGTCTCGGGGGGGGGGGGGCTCTGTCCCGTCTCGGGGGGGGGGGGGGCTCTGTCCCGTCTCGGGGGGGGGGGGGGGCTCTGTCCCGTCTCGGGGGGGGGGGGCACTGTCCCGTCTCGGGGGGGGGGCACTGTCCCGTCTCGGGGGGGGGGGCACTTTCCCGTCTCGGGGGGGGGCACTGTCCCGTCTTGTCCAATCTACTTCAGTCCGTCTGGACTCTCGCTGTGAACAGTGAATGAGGGAAACCACAAGCTGAGTGAAAGGGGCAGTTGGAGGGACACAGAGTTTTGTTTTTAAACTGACCGGGAACATCTCGCAACTAAATCAAACATTGCAGGTAAACACTCCCGGATACTGGAGTCAGAGCAATACAGAGTGTGTCTGCACCCTGCTGGAGGTAACATCCCAAGTAACAGCTCAACCTGACACCATAAATTACACTGATGGCAGGAGTCGTGGGTCAGACTGTCCCTGTAATTCTCACCTCCGCTGCCAGAGGTACGAGTCTCACAAACCTTACTGTAAGTGAATACCGAAAATCCAGCAACATCCTGTCATCAACAACAGGTTCAAACCAGCACATCATCGACAGAAATCCCTCGGCCGTGCTCAGGACCCGAGTCCTGACAGATCCATAACTTCCCCACAGCATTAAAGGACATCATTAGTTAAACTATCAAACATCATTCTGTGCTGAACGTTAATCATTAGAACGACCATGCATCAGAGTCTGGAACATTCCACAGCTCAAAAACATCTTCAGAAAGACAAACATGCAAAGAGGAAGAATCAATTTACCAAAATCTCAGAGGACTTTGCTGAGATCCATCCTGAAAATATCAGAGCCATGCGTCGATTCACAGCGCAGGAAATCCGCTCCTTATTTGAGTACTGAGTGAACCAAACGGCCTCTCGTACACAAAGACATCCTTAAGCACCAAACATCCAACTTACCTGGTAATCAACTCCAACCTTGTTCAGTGCAATGTTTACAGTAAAAGTGGAAGCATCGTGATGTGGACTTAAAGATGGCTGTTCATCAGGTTTATACCTAACTACAAAGGCCAGATCAAAGAGCGCCTGCAAGAAACAAGAGGGGGTATGAAGCAATATCATGCAGCATCCATTACAAAGCAGACACTGGGTATAGAGCACTGAATCCCACCTTACAAGGCCCTGCGTCCCCAGGCCGTGACTGCACCTAGGCCTTAGCTACCTCCGTTGTCATGACAACGCAGGCCCGACACCTCTCCTGCATTACAGCAACACCTAGGCCTCAGGCCTCTTCATCACAACCCGGGTAAATCCTCCTGCTGTATTCCAGTGACACTCAACCGGTTTTACCTGAAAATCAACTCCTCCCCTGTTTAGAGCTATGTTAATAGTGAAGGTTGAGGCATCATGGTGGGGTTCGAGCGAGGGCTGTTCCTCAGGTTTGTATCTCACTACAAAGTTCAGAAACGAATGGGCCTGAGAGGCAGAAGTTTAACATGGAAGAAACAAGATCAGCATTAGTAACCATGGTGATAACAGTCATAGGTTATTACACTTTATGATCATTTTATAACAGACTTAATGTTAAGCTTTTAGAGAGTCTTTAGAGTTTTATTTTAGTCCCTGTTCCTACTGGTTTGGGTCCCTAATCACTAGTTTATTGATGTAATAATTATCTTTATGACTAGAATGTAATGGTCCTACAATGAGTTTTTTTTTTTATTTTCCAGGTTTCTTTCCCCTCACTTGTTGCACTCAGTTCCACAGATGTTGCTGTCTCTGGTACCAGATCCAAGTGGCCATATTTCATACATGACCCTGGGCCAAGATCGTTGGAAAGCTATTCAACTGTGGTGGCGTCACAGCAGAGTCCGATCCTGATGTCATCCGACATTCACACACATTCCATCACGGGTCACTGGACAGTGATCAGGAGCAGGAACCCTGGCTGATTTCCCCTTTCTCTAGCCCAGGGGTCAGTGGACAGTGATCAGGAGCAGGAACCCTGGCTGATTTCCCCTCTCTCTAGCCCAGGGGTCAGTGGACAGTGATCAGGAGCAGGAACCCTGGCTGATTTCCCCTTTCTCTAGCCCAGGGGTCAGTGGACAGTGATCAGGAGCAGGAACCCTGGCTGATTTCCCCTCTCTCTAGCCCAGGGGTCAGTGGACAGTGATCAGGAGCAGGAACCCTGGCTGATTTCCCCTCTCTCTAGCCCAGGGGTCAGTGGACAGTGATCAGGAGCAGGAACCCTGGCTGATTTCCCCTCTCTCTAACCCAGGGGTCACTGGACAGTGATCAGGAGCAGGAACCCTGGCTGATTTCCCCTCCCTCTAACCCAGGGGTCACTGGACAGTGATCAGGAGCAGGAACCATGGCTGATTTCCCCTCTCACTAACCCAGGGGTCACTGGACAGTGATCGGGAGCAGGAACCCTGGCTGATTTCCCCTCTCTCTAACCCAGGGGTCAGTGGACAGTGATCAGGAGCAGGAACCCTGGCTGATTTCCTCTCTCTCTCTAACCCAGGGGTCAGTGGACAGTGATCAGGAGCAGGAACCATGGCTGATTTCCCCTCTTTCTAACCCAGGGGTCACTGGACAGTGATCGGGAGCAGCAACCCTGGCTGATTTCCCCTCTCTCTAACCCAGGGGTCACTGGACAGTGATCAGGAGCAGGAACCCTGGCTGATTTCCCCTCCCTCTAACCCAGGGGTCACTGGACAGTGATCAGGAGCAGGAACCATGGCTGATTTCCCCTCTCACTAACCCAGGGGTCACTGGACAGTGATCGGGAGCAGCAACCCTGGCTGATTTCCCCTCTCTCTAACCCAGGGGTCACTGGACAGTGATCAGGAGCAGGAACCATGGCTGATTTCCCCTCTTTCTAACCCAGGGGTCACTGGACAGTGATCGGGAGCAGGAACCCTGGCTGATTTCCCCTCTCTCTAACCCAGGGGTCACTGGACAGTGATCGGGAGCAGGAACCCTGGCTGATTTCCCCTCTCTCTAACCCAAGGGTCAGTGGACAGTGATCAGGAGCAGCTCACTCACTCACTCACTGACCAGGTTACCCCTGGAGATTAAAGTTTAATCTCCTGGACTCTGCCGTGAGAAACCCAGGAGAGAAATCATAGGGGAATTTAAAAATTGTGTGCATTTTAAATTTTCTTTGAACATTAGTTATAAAAATATTGGAGGTGGGAAAAGGCTGTTTGACCTGGTGGGGCGGTTAGAGGCGGGAGGTCATGTGATGAAAGCTCCAGGAATCTGTCCATCCAGAGTTGGTAACCCAGACGGGCGGAAGGTTTGCTGCGAAAAGTTTAACTTCATCCTCTGGTGTGGAGTTCTGACTTTTGTAGTTTTAACGGCCAAATCATTCAGTGTGGTGAAGGCCTCAGGCTTCGATGTCTGCGTCTGTGTCTGTGTCTGCGTCTGCGTCCTCACTGCCTGACGGGGAGGATCAGGGTCAGTGACAGACTGTGTACCGAACACAGTCACTGCGTGTCAGTGACTCCATGCGTCACATTTTTATAAAGAAACAAACAGTTTGATGCCGTTAAGGAATGGGTTCAGAATCATCTTCAAACACATTTCATTCTCTTTATTCTTCTCCAACTCGTTCTCTCAGTTGCTAAACCCTCGGGGATAATCCACAGGGAGTCAAACTCTGGACCTCCTTTGCAGGAATGAGCTCCCTGTCACTCTCCGTCGGAGTTAAACAGGGCCAGGTTATTCAAAGTTACACTCACCAGGTTTAAACCACAGGAGCAGCCCCCTCAGGACTACTTCAGTACAGTGCGTAGGGGCTGTGCCCCGGTCAGCGTCACCCCGGGGTCAGCGTCACCCCGGTCAGCGTCACCCCGGTCAGCGTCACTCCGGGGTCAGCGTCACCCCGGTCAGCGTCACTCCGGGGTCAGCGTCACCCCGGTCAGCGTCACTCCGGTCAGCGTCACTCCGGGGTCAGCGTCACCCCGGTCAGCGTCACCCCGGTCAGCGTCACTCCGGGGTCAGCGTCACTCCGGGGTCAGCGTCACCCCGGTCAGCGTCACTCCGGTGTCAGCGTCACTCCGGGGTCAGCGTCACTCCGGGGTCAGCGTCACTCCGGGGTCAGCGTCACTCCGGGGTCAGCGTCACTCCGGGGTCAGCGTCACTCCGGGGTCAGCGTCACTCCGGGGTCAGCGTCACTCCGGGGTCAGCGTCACTCCGGGGTCAGCGTCACTCCGGGGTCAGCGTCACTCCGGGGTCAGCGTCACTCCGGGGTCAGCGTCACTCCGGGGTCAGCGTCACTCCGGGGTCAGCGTCACTCCGGGGTCAGCGTCACTCCGGGGTCAGCGTCACTCCGGGGTCAGCGTCACTCCGGGGTCAGCGTCACTCCGGGGTCAGCGTCACTCCGGGGTCAGCGTCACTCCGGGGTCAGCGTCACTCCGGGGTCAGCGTCACTCCGGGGTCAGCGTCACTCCGGGGTCAGCGTCACTCCGGGGTCAGCGTCACTCCGGGGTCAGCGTCACTCCGGGGTCAGCGTCACTCCGGGGTCAGCGTCACTCCGGGGTCAGCGTCACTCCGGGGTCAGCGTCACTCCGGGGTCAGCGTCACAAAAAGTGTTAGTTTAAATGGAAGACAGAATGAGCCATTTTGCTTCCTGTTTTCTGGTTAAATATCGCGGAAGGGGCAGACAGAGGGAGGGGGAGGGGTTGACCCGGGCTGGTGAGAGAAGACCTGCGGGAAAGGGCGAAGACATGGGGCGAGGCTGGACTCAGAGAGACCACAGGCACCACCTTGACCTGGCGAGTGATGTTCCTGTAACGCCGCCAGTTTCTGGGGGTGAATTAAAGGGGACCCACACTCCCACTATCTCTTGGTGTGAGCAGATGTGATCGCTGACCGTCGTGATACCCCAGCACCTGGGAAGAAGCCAACGCCCAATCACAGAGTGAGCTAGAGCAGCAGGACTGACCTTGGTGTAGTAACCTGGGTAGATCTTCTCTGTTAAAGGTGCAATGTATTCTCTTAAAAACCTCTGCCATTGTTTCTCATATCCGACCTGATTCATGTGAATGTCGATTGTTGGCACATTTTCATAACCACCCTGAATGCGCATGTCCTGGGACAGAGATGGAGAAATGTTTAGAACAGGGAGCAGGAGCTCAGCAATGATACCTGACCTTTGATCCCCTGGCGCTCTCACCTGACCTTTGATCCCCTGGCGCTCTCACTTGACCTTTGATCCCCTGGCGCTCTCACTTGACCTTTGATCCCCGGCGCTCTCACTTGACCTTTGATCCCCATGCACTCTCACCTGACCTTTGATCCCCTGGCGCTCTCACCTGACCTTTGATCCCCTGGCGCTCTCACTTGACCTTTGATCCCCTGGCGCTCTCACCTGACCTTTGATCCCCTGGCGCTCTCACCTGACCTTTGATCCCCTGGCGCTCTCACCTGACCTTTGATCCCCTGGCGCTCTCACCTGACCTTTGATCCCCTGGCGCTCTCACTTGACCTTTGATCCCCGGGCGCTCTCACCTGACCTTTGATCCCCTGGCGCTCTCACTTGACCTTTGATCCCCTGGCGCTCTCACCTGACCTTTGATCCCCTGGCGCTCTCACCTGACCTTTGATCCCCTGGCGCTCTCACCTGACCTTTGATCCCCTGGCGCTCTCACCTGACCTTTGATCCCCTGGCGCTCTCACTTGACCTTTGATCCCCTGGCGCTCTCACCTGATTGTTTCCAGTTGACCATTGTCCAAAATGTTCCATCTCCTCAACAATCTCGTCACAGGCTTGTTCAGTGAAAATAGGGAACCAGTACACATCTGGACAAGGCTGTAAAACAAACCAACACAAAGCAAATATACCGCTTGGAATCTGAACTGTGCGGCCCGGTCACCTGATCGATGGGCCCGGTCACCTGATCGATGGGCCCGGTCACCTGATCGATGGGCCCGGTCACCTGATCGATGGGCCCGGTCACCTGATCGATGGGCCCGGTCACCTGATCGATGGGCCCGGTCACCTGATCGATGGGCCCGGTCACCTGATCGATGGGCCCGGTCCTGCACCATCACTTGCGGTGCACGGTTGGGCTGTGTGTCTGCAGCTGGCTTATCTCAAATCTGTTGTGTAATCATTTATAACGATGGAAAATATGTCGCAGCACTGCACAGCTTTTACTGTTACACACGACCGTCGCACACGACCGTCGCACACTATTTAAAGAACGATAAGGCCTCTCTAAATGTGCTGCGACACCGAGGGTGAATTATGGGCTGCCGGGTCCAATTCCACCACACTAATTGCTGATCTCAGTGCTGAGGTCAGAGGGCAGAGCTGGGGGTGAAAGTGGATCTCGTTGCGGCCGTTTCCCCAGGACACCTCCCTTCACAGCAACTTCACCGATCAGCTCCTGTCAGAGGCTGGATCAGGAGGAGCTCACTATCCAGGGATCAGGATCGGGAAGAGCTCACTATCCAGGGATCAGGATCGGGAAGAGCTCACTATCCAGGGATCAGGATCAGGAAGAGCTCACTATCCAGGGATCAGGATCGGGAAGAGCTCACTATCCAGGGATCGGGATCAGGAGGAGCTCACTATCCAGGGATCAGGATCAGGAGGAGCTCACTATCCAGGGATCAGGATCAGGAGGAGCTCACTATCCAGGGATCGGGATCGGGAAGAGCTCACTATCCAGGGATCGGGATCAGGAGGAGCTCACTATCCAGGGATCAGGATCAGGAGGAGCTCACTATCCAGGGATCAGGATCAGGAGGAGCTCACTATCCAGGGATCAGGATCAGGAGGAGCTCACTATCCAGGGATCAGGATCAGGAGGAGCTCACTATCCAGGGATCAGGATCAGGAGGAGCTCACTATCCAGGGATCAGGATCGGGAAGAGCTCACTATCCAGGGATCGGGATCGGGAAGAGCTCACTATCCAGGGATCGGGATCAGGAGGAGCTCACTATCCAGGGATCAGGATCAGGAGGAGCTCACTATCCAGGGATCAGGATCGGGAAGAGCTCACTATCCAGGGATCAGGATCAGGAGGAGCTCACTATCCAGGGATCAGGATCGGGAAGAGCTCACTATCCAGGGATCAGGATCAGGAGGAGCTCACTATCCAGGGATCAGGATCAGGAGGAGCTCACTATCCAGGGATCAGGATCAGGAGGAGCTCACTATCCAGGGATCAGGATCAGGAGGAGCTCACTATCCAGGGATCAGGATCGGGAAGAGCTCACTATCCAGGGATCAGGATCAGGAGGAGCTCACTATCCAGGGATCGGGATCAGGAGGAGCTCACTATCCAGGGATCAGGATCAGGAGGAGCTCACTATCCAGGGATCAGGATCGGGAGGAGCTCACTATCCAGGGATCAGGATCGGGAAGAGCTCACTATCCAGGGATCGGGATCGGGAAGAGCTCACTATCCAGGGATCGGGATCAGGAGGAGCTCACTATCCAGGGATCAGGATCGGGAGGAGCTCACTATCCAGGGATCAGGATCGGGAAGAGCTCACTATCCAGGGATCAGGATCAGGAGGAGCTCACTATCCAGGGATCAGGATCGGGAAGAGCTCACTATCCAGGGATCAGGATCAGGAGGAGCTCACTATCCAGGGATCGGGATCAGGAGGAGCTCACTATCCAGGGATCAGGATCAGGAGGAGCTCACTATCCAGGGATCAGGATCAGGAGGAGCTCACTATCCAGGGATCAGGATCGGGAAGAGCTCACTATCCAGGGATCAGGATCAGGAGGAGCTCACTATCCAGGGATCGGGATCAGGAGGAGCTCACTATCCAGGGATCAGGATCAGGAGGAGCTCACTATCCAGGGATCAGGATCAGGAGGAGCTCACTATCCAGGGATCAGGATCGGGAAGAGCTCACTATCCAGGGATCAGGATCAGGAAGAGCTCACTATCCAGGGATCGGGAAGAGCTCACTATCCAGGGATTGGAAGGAGCTCACTATCCAGGGATTGGGATCGGGAAGAGCTCACTATCCAGGGATTGGGATCGGGAAGAGCTCACTATCCAGGGATCAGGATCGGGAAGAGCTCACTATCCAGGGATCGGGAAGAGCTCACTATCCAGGGATCGGGAGGAGCTCACTATCCAGGGATCGGGATCGGGAAGAGCTCACTATCCAGGGATCAGGATCGGGAAGAGCTCACTATCCAGGGATCAGGATCAGGAGGAGCTCACTATCCAGGGATCAGGATCAGGAGGAGCTCACTATCCAGGGATCAGGATCAGGAGGAGCTCACTATCCAGGGATCAGGATCAGGAGGAGCTCACTATCCAGGGATCAGGATCAGGAGGAGCTCACTATCCAGGGATCGGGATCAGGAGGAGCTCACTATCCAGGGATCAGGATCGGGAAGAGCTCACTATCCAGGGATCAGGATCGGGAAGAGCTCACTATCCAGGGATCAGGATCGGGAAGAGCTCACTATCCAGGGATCAGGATCGGGAAGAGCTCACTATCCAGGGATCAGGATCGGGAAGAGCTCACTATCCAGGGATTGGGATCGGGAAGAGCTCACTATCCAGGGATCAGGATCGGGAAGAGCTCACTATCCAGGGTGCTGGTCCCACACTGGCCCAGAATCTCACTCACACAACACATCCTGACCTGTAAGAGGATCTTGTTTTCGATGATCGAGCTCCAGTTCTGATGAATGTACTTCTCCTGCCAATCCTGCAATGCAGCATAAAGGAGGGTGATTGTGACACTGTACTTTCCCGAGGCCCTGGTCCCTGCTCTTCCTCCCGATGTTTCACCGTCCTTAGTCCGTGTATCAGAGTGAGCAACTGGACACTCAGCACACCTGTTCTGAACTATCAGACGCGTATCAATATCATATTATAGCATATCAATATAATATAATACAATGTAACGTGGGAGGGAGCTGGTCCTGATTTTTGAGTCAATATTATTTTTTGATTAAATTAGATTTTAACTGGTATTTTCAAAAGAAATTGCACAAACACTGCACTAATTATAGCAGATTCAAATATATAACCAATACACTGAAATATATTGCCTCTCCCTCCCTGCCCCTGCTCTGCCAGAGGCCGTACAGTCACACAAGGGACTGTTTCATACCTCAGTGGCCCCGTCCTTGCTCAACACTGGTCCAGACAGGAGACCTGGAATCCAGGCCGAGAGGCCCCAGGCCTGTTGGCCTCAGTCCCACACTGCATGGTGCATCACCCACTGAACCAGCCACAACTTTAACTAGCCTGTCCCCTCGCTCCACCTGAGGGTGAACGGTCTGAGCCCCGCCTGAGGGTCAAAGGTCGAAGCCCCCCGAGCTCCTTCCTTTGTCTGTGACCCCTGTTAATGTACCTGTGGGTTTTCGGAGATCTGCCACAGGTCATTGTGCAGGTGACTGGTCTGGCAGTTTGCCACGGAGAGAATGCGCCCAAACTCGTGTCTGTTGGTGACGTACATGAACATTCCCTGCAGAGACAAAGAGCGGATTAATCCCAATACTTGGGGACACCAAGACATTTAAAACATGCCAAGAGAGAGAGAGAGAGGGAGAGGATCCATCAGTATTCCCCACACAGAGAGAGAGAAAGAAACATAGAAAACATAGAAAATAGGAGCAAGAGTAGGCCATTCGGCCCTTTGGGCCTGCTCCACCATTCAAAATGATCATGGCTGATCGTCTAACTCAGTTTCCTGTTCCTGCTTTTTCCCCATATCCCTTGATCCCTTTAGCATTAAGAAATATATCGATCTCCTTCTTGAATACATCTAATGACTTGGCCTCCACTGCCTTCTGTGGTAGAGAATTCCACAGGTTCACCACCCTCTGAGTGAAGAAATTTCTCCTCATCTCGGTTCTAAATGGCAGACCCCGTATCCTGAGACTGTGACCCCTGGTTCTGGACTCCCCAGCCATCAGGAACATCCTCCCTGCATCTAGTCTGTCTAGTCCTGTTAGAATTTTATATGTTTCGATGAGATCAACTCTCATTCTTCTAAACTCTAGTGAATATAGGCCGAGTCGACCCAATCTCTCCTCATACGTCAGTCCTGCCATCCCAGGAATCAGTCTGGTAAACCTTCATTGCACTCCCTCCATGGCAAGGACATCCTTCCTCAGATAAGGAGACCAAAACTGCACACAATACTCCAGATGTGGTCTCACCAAGGCCCTGTATAATTGCGGTAAGACATCCCTGTTCCTGTACTCAAATCCTCTTGCAATGAAGGCCAACACCATTCGCCTTCCTAACTGCTTGCTGCACCTGAATGCTCACTTTCAGCGACTGGTGTACAAGGACTCCCAGGTCTCGTTGCACCTCCCCTTTTCCCAATCTATCACCATTCAGATAATAATCTGCCTTTCTGTTTTTACAACCAAAGTGGATAACCTCACATTTATCCATGTTATACTGCATCTGCCATGTTCTTGCCCACTCACCCAACTTGTCTAAATCACATTGGAGCCTCTTTGCATCCTCCTCACACTCACATTCCACCCCAGCTTTGTGTCGTCTGCAAACTTGGAAATGTTACATTCCGTTCCCTCATCCAAATCATTGATATATCTTGTGAATAGCTGGGGCCCAAGCACTGATCCCTGCGGCACCCCACTAGTCACTGCCTGCCACCCGGAAAAAGACCCATTTATTCCTACTCTCTGTTTCCTGTCTGTCAACCAATTCTCAATCCATGCCAGTATATTCCCCCCAATCCCATGTGCTTTAATTTTGCACACTAACCTCTTGTGTGGGACCTTATCAAAAGCCTTCTGAAAATCCAAGTACACCACATCCACTGGTTCTCCCCTATCTATTCTACTAGTTACATCCTCAAAAAACTCCAGTAGATTTGTTAAGCATGATTTCCCTTTCATAAACCCATGCTGACTTTGTCCAATCCCGTTAATGCCCTCCAAGTGTTCTGTTATCACATCTTTTATAATAGACTCGAGCATTTTCCCCACTACTGATGTTAGGCTAACTGGTCTGTAATTCCCTGTTTTTTCTCTCCCTCCTTTTTTAAATAGTGGGGTTACATTTGCCACCCTCCAATCTGTAGGAACTGTTCCAGAGTCTATAGAATTTTGGAAGATGATCACCAATGCATCCACTATTTCCAGGGCCACTTCCTTTAGTACTCTGGGATGTAGATTATCAGGCCCTGGGGATTTGTCAGCCTTTAGCCCCATTATTTTCCCTCGCACTATTTTTTTTTACTAATACTGGTTTCCTTCAGTTCCTCCCTCACTAGACCCTTGGTTCCCTAACATTTCTGGGAGTTTATTTGTGTCCTCCTTTGTAAAGACAGAACCACAGTATGTGAAGGGTTCTCAAAATTCCCACATTTTATCATATCATCAACAAGGATATAACTTTTGGACTTTTATGACATGCCCGGGCTTGTTGGGTGCAGTGTGGATTGTTGCCTGAAAACCAGACAATGAGAGAAGACAGAATACGCAATCTTCCCTTTAAAACAATCAACCCAGAGAAAGGCTTCATCTTACACGAAACTAAAGCCCATCAAAGCCTTGCATAAATAATCGCTACTAACTACTAAAGCAGGAAGGTAGCAATCAATGCAATTATGCAAATCCATCAATACTTCACATATACAATGGCTTTCAGTTCAAGACTAGTTACGGGGACAGGAAGGCAACAATCACCTGAAGAAGCCCACCATAATCGGACAAAGAACTAACCTTGTTTTGGATTCAGATAAGAAATTTGAAAAAAAACAGTATAACTGGGCCACCAGTTACGAAGGGAAAAAGGTTTTGTTTTGGAGCAGGTTCTCGGCAGTTTTGGTTTTGGAACAGCAGTTTTGGAGCAGGTTTTAAGTTGGTTTTGGAACAGGTTTTAAACAGCAGTTTTGGAGCAGCAACAAGGCGCAACGGCAGCCCTCCACGAAGATCGCCCACCCACAACTGCGCCTTACCGCACCAACAGACTCTATCCAACTGAAGAACCTGCGCAGATTCCACAGACCAGGACCACGTGGGGACGGCAGGGCTCAGAGGACACAAAGAGCGTATCCCAAAACTGCAATCGGCTTACCTGGCTGGATTTCGAACTGTCAAGGAACCCTGGTTGGTGATCATGATCCCTGACCTCTCCTAGTTCAATTTAGTTAGGTTTTGGGGGTGGGACAAGGGTAAGGGGATTAGTAGGGTGATTTTCCCTTGTTATGCCGTGTGTTCCCCATTCTTAACTAAGTGTACTTTGTCGGTCTGTATAATCTCAGTGTTATCCGAATGTTATAAGTTCATTTGTGACTTCAATAAACCCAGTTTTTTTTTCTTGCACCAAAACCAGTTGTCTGCTGCACTTTGTCACAACCCCCAAATAAGTCCAAGGTCTAGAACCCAGGGAGTGGGAGCGATTCGGACCGCTCAGAAGTCAGAGGTGAAGCTAGATCGAATCGGGCCAGGACCTACTCCGTTAATGGTAGGGCGTTGGGGAGAGTTATAGAACAAAGAGATCTAGGAGTACAGATTCATAGCTCCTTGAAAGTGGAGTCACAGGTGGATAGGGTGGTGAAGAAGGCATTCAGCATGCTTGGTTTCATTGGTCAGAACACTGAATACAGGAGTTGGGATGTCTTGATGAAGTTGTACAAGACATTAGTAAGGCCACACTTGGAATACTGTGTACAGTTCTGGTCACCCTATTATAGAAAGGATATTATTAAACTAGAAAGAGTGCAGAAAAGATTTACTAGGATGCTACCGGGACTTGATGGTTTGACTTATAGGGAGAGGTTGGATAGACTGAGACCTTTTTCCCTGGAGAGTAGGAGGTTTAGGGGTGATCTTATAGAAGTCTATAAAATAATGAAGGGCATAGATAAGGTAGATAGTCAAAATCTTTTCCCAAAGGTAGGGGAGTCTATAACGAGGGGACATAGATTTAAGGTGAGAGGGGAGAGATACAAAAGGGTCCAGAGGGGCAATTTTTTCACTCAAAGGGTGGTGAGTGTCTGGAACGAGCTGCCAGAGGCAGTAGTGGAGGCGGGTACAATTTTGTCTTTTAAAAAGCATTTGGACAGTTACATGGGTAAGATGGGTATAGAGGGATATGGGCCAAGTGCAGGCAATTGGGACTAGCTTAGTGGTATAAACTGGACGACATGGACATGTTGGGCCGAAGGGCCTGTTTCCATGTTGTAACTTCTATGATTCTATGATATAAGCTGACACACACCACCACCCCCTACATATGTGTTTAATTGTTCTGCCATTTCTTTGTTCCCCATTATAATTTCCCCCATTTCTGACTGTAAGGGACCTACATTTGTCTTCACTAATCTTTTTCTCTTGACATATTTATAGAAGCTTTTACAGTCAGTTTTAATGTTCCCTGCTAGTTTACTCTCATACTCTATTTTTCCCCTCTTAATCAATCTCTTTGTCCTCCTTTGCTGAATTCTAAACTGCTCCCAATCCTCAGGCTTGCCGCTTTTTCTGGCCATTTTATATGTCTCCTCTTTGGATCTAATACTATCCCTAATTTCTTTTATAAGCCCCGGTTGAGCCACCTTTCCTGTTTTATTTTTGCGCCAGACAGGAATGAATAATTGTTGTAATTCCTGCACACGTTCTTTAAATATTAGCCATTGCCTATCCACCGTCATCCCTTTTAGTAAAGTTCCCCAATCTATCATAGCCAACTCGCACCTCATACTTTCGTAATTTCCTTTATTTAGATTCAGGACCCTAGTTTCGGATTCAACTACTTCACTCTCCATCTTAATGAGTTCATCAGTATTCCCCACAGAGAGAGAGAGAGAGAGAGAGAAGGAGAGAGAGAGAGGGAGAAGGAGAGAGAGAGAGAGAGAGAGAGAAGGAGAGAGAGAGAGGATCCATCAGTATTCCTCAGGACTTGCCCATCCCGGGTCGATCTGAGACAGGTGCCCCTGTGTGGTTATATCATGAGCCCCAGTTTGGTTTACTACATATAAGCAACTCAATTGTAAAGGATCAGGAGTCAGTCTGGGCTGATAGTCTATTCATCAGGGTTACTTAACTCAAGACGTGACCAGAGGACCAGAGGACCCAGGGATGGAATCGCGCAGCAAGTAAAACTCAATCTTATGTTTCGGAGTCTTCTCCAACTTTCTCACCAGAGATGACTTTGTCTCTCTTATCTTGGGAACACTGGATTCTGGGAAGCTGCAGCTCTCACCTGATTCCTGATGTTGTGACAGAATGCCATGTCTGAGTCCAGCTTGTTAACATGGTGAAGGTCCTTCTCAGTCAGGACTGAGCGCAGCACAGAGCCTTGGATCAGGTACACACTGGAGATGTACGGAACATTCCAGAGACCACTGCACAGAAATACAGCACATTAATCTCAGAACAGCAAGAGTTTAAAAGCTCGGCACAAATCCCAGCTCACTGTCCTTACAGAAAAATACACGAGCGTTGAGTCCCAATGTCAGTTCGTGTCTGGAGAGGACACCCTACAAACAGGGTCAGTATTGTCCCACTGTGGAAACTGCCCCATCTCCTCACCAGAGTAACTGTGAAACACTCTGCACAGAGTCAGTCCTAACTGTCTCCACCCAGCTCCGGGACTTGCAATAAAATCCATCCCAGAATCATAGGAAGAAAATCTCCTTCCTCTGCTGCTGTAAGGGTCCAATGAGAAGTGAGTTTGGACTGGATCCAATCCAGCTGTAAGGGTCCAATGAGAAGTGAGTTTGGACTGGATCCAATCCAGCTGTAAGGGTCCAATGAGAAGTGAGTTTGGACTGGATCCAATCCAGCTGTAAAGGTCCAATGAGAAGTGAGTTTGGAGTGGATCCAATCCAGCTGTAAGGGTCCAATGAGAAGTGAGTTTGGACTGGATCCAATCCAGCTGTAAGGGTCCAATGTGAAGTGAGTTTGGAGTGGATCCAATCGAGCTGTAAGTGGGGATGGATCTACAGTACAAGCTGCCCACAGGTCCTGTAGTGATTGGCAGCAAACTGACAATTTTGTTCTCAACAAGACTGAAGGGAGACCGATGTTGGAAATGTTCCAGTGGTGTCTGTGGTTTGATACTGGCACAGGTCGGGACAGTGTGGAGAGAGTTACACTGCGTCTGTGCCCACACAGGTCGGGACAGTGTGGAGAGAGTTACACTGCGTCTGTGCCCACACAGGTCGGGACAGTGTGGAGAGAGTTACGCTGCGTCTGTGCCCACACAGGTCGGGACAGTGTGGAGAGAGTTACACTGCGTCTGTGCCCACACAGGTCGGGACAGTGTGGAGAGAGTTACGCTGCGTCTGTGCCCACACAGGTCGGGACAGTGTGGAGAGAGTTACACTGCGTCTGTGCCCACACAGGTCGGGACAGTGTGGAGAGAGTTACGCTGCGTCTGTGCCCGCACAGGTCGGGACAGTGTGGAGAGAGTTACACTGCGTCTGTGCCCGCACAGGTCGGGACAGTGTGGAGAGAGTTACGCTGCATCTGTGCCCGCACAGGTCGGGACAGTGTGGAGAGAGTTACACTGCGTCTGTGCCCACACAGGTCGGGACAGTGTGGAGAGAGTTACACTGCGTCTGTGCCCACACAGGTCGGGACAGTGTGGAGAGAGTTACGCTGCGTCTGTGCCCACACAGGTCGGGACAGTGTGGAGAGAGTTACGCTGCGTCTGTGCCCGCACAGGTCGGGACAGTGTGGAGAGAGTTACACTGCGTCTGTGCCCGCACAGGTCGGGACAGTGTGGAGAGAGTTACGCTGCGTCTGTGCCCGCACAGGTCGGGACAGTGTGGAGAGAGTTACACTGCGTCTGTGCCCACACAGGTCGGGACAGTGTGGAGAGAGTTACACTGCGTCTGTGCCCACACAGGTCGGGACAGTGTGGAGAGAGTTACGCTGCGTCTGTGCCCACACAGGTCGGGACAGTGTGGAGAGAGTTACGCTGCGTCTGTGCCCACACAGGTCGGGACAGTGTGGAGAGAGTTACACTGCGTCTGTGCCCACACAGGTCGGGACAGTGTGGAGAGAGTTACGCTGCGTCTGTGCCCACACAGGTCGGGACAGTGTGGAGAGAGTTACGCTGCGTCTGTGCCCGCACAGGTCGGGACAGTGTGGAGAGAGTTACACTGCGTCTGTGCCCGCACAGGTCGGGACAGTGTGGAGAGAGTTACGCTGCATCTGTGCCCGCACAGGTCGGGACAGTGTGGAGAGAGTTACGCTGCGTCTGTGCCCGCACAGGTCGGGACAGTGTGGAGAGAGTTACGCTGCGTCTGTGCCCGCACAGGTCGGGACAGTGTGGAGAGAGTTACGCTGAATCTGTGCCCGCACAGGTGGGGACAGTGTGGAGAGAGTTACACTGCGTCTGTGCCCGCACAGGTCGGGACAGTGTGGAGAGAGTTACGCTGCGTCTGTGCCCACACAGGTCGGGACAGTGTGGAGAGAGTTACGCTGCGTCTGTGCCCACACAGGTCGGGACAGTGTGGAGAGAGTTACACTGCGTCTGTGCCCACACAGGTCGGGACAGTGTGGAGAGAGTTACACTGCGTCTGTGCCCACACAGGTCGGGACAGTGTGGAGAGAGTTACACTGCGTCTGTGCCCACACAGGTCGGGACAGTGTGGAGAGAGTTACACTGCATCTGTGCCCACACAGGTCGGGACAGTGTGGAGAGAGTTACGCTGCGTCTGTGCCCGCACAGGTCGGGACAGTGTGGAGAGAGTTACACTGCGTCTGTGCCCGCACAGGTCGGGACAGTGTGGAGAGAGTTACGCTGCATCTGTGCCCGCACAGGTCGGGACAGTGTGGAGAGAGTTACGCTGCGTCTGTGCCCACACAGGTCGGGACAGTGTGGAGAGAGTTACACTGCGTCTGTGCCCACACAGGTCGGGACAGTGTGGAGAGAGTTACACTGCGTCTGTGCCCACACAGGTCGGGACAGTGTGGAGAGAGTTACACTGCGTCTGTGCCCACACAGGCCGGGACAGTGTGGAGAGAGTTACACTGCGTCTGTGCCCACACAGGTCGGGACAGTGTGGAGAGAGTTACGCTGCGTCTGTGCCCACACAGGTCGGGACAGTGTGGAGAGAGTTACGCTGCGTCTGTGCCCGCACAGGTCGGGACAGTGTGGAGAGAGTTACACTGCGTCTGTGCCCGCACAGGTCGGGACAGTGTGGAGAGAGTTACGCTGCATCTGTGCCCGCACAGGTCGGGACAGTGTGGAGAGAGTTACACTGCGTCTGTGCCCACACAGGTCGGGACAGTGTGGAGAGAGTTACACTGCGTCTGTGCCCACACAGGTCGGGACAGTGTGGAGAGAGTTACGCTGCGTCTGTGCCCACACAGGTCGGGACAGTGTGGAGAGAGTTACGCTGCGTCTGTGCCCACACAGGTCGGGACAGTGTGGAGAGAGTTACACTGCGTCTGTGCCCACACAGGTCGGGACAGTGTGGAGAGAGTTACGCTGCGTCTGTGCCCACACAGGTCGGGACAGTGTGGAGAGAGTTACACTGCGTCTGTGCCCACACAGGTCGGGACAGTGTGGAGAGAGTTACGCTGCGTCTGTGCCCGCACAGGTCGGGACAGTGTGGAGAGAGTTACACTGCGTCTGTGCCCGCACAGGTCGGGACAGTGTGGAGAGAGTTACGCTGCATCTGTGCCCGCACAGGTCGGGACAGTGTGGAGAGAGTTACGCTGCGTCTGTGCCCGCACAGGTCGGGACAGTGTGGAGAGAGTTACGCTGCGTCTGTGCCCGCACAGGTCGGGACAGTGTGGAGAGAGTTACGCTGAATCTGTGCCCGCACAGGTGGGGACAGTGTGGAGAGAGTTACACTGCGTCTGTGCCCGCACAGGTCGGGACAGTGTGGAGAGAGTTACGCTGCGTCTGTGCCCACACAGGTCGGGACAGTGTGGAGAGAGTTACGCTGCGTCTGTGCCCACACAGGTCGGGACAGTGTGGAGAGAGTTACACTGCGTCTGTGCCCACACAGGTCGGGACAGTGTGGAGAGAGTTACACTGCGTCTGTGCCCACACAGGTCGGGACAGTGTGGAGAGAGTTACACTGCGTCTGTGCCCACACAGGTCGGGACAGTGTGGAGAGAGTTACACTGCATCTGTGCCCACACAGGTCGGGACAGTGTGGAGAGAGTTACGCTGCGTCTGTGCCCGCACAGGTCGGGACAGTGTGGAGAGAGTTACACTGCGTCTGTGCCCGCACAGGTCGGGACAGTGTGGAGAGAGTTACGCTGCATCTGTGCCCGCACAGGTCGGGACAGTGTGGAGAGAGTTACGCTGCGTCTGTGCCCACACAGGTCGGGACAGTGTGGAGAGAGTTACACTGCGTCTGTGCCCACACAGGTCGGGACAGTGTGGAGAGAGTTACACTGCGTCTGTGCCCACACAGGTCGGGACAGTGTGGAGAGAGTTACACTGCGTCTGTGCCCACACAGGCCGGGACAGTGTGGAGAGAGTTACACTGCGTCTGTGCCCACACAGGTCGGGACAGTGTGGAGAGAGTTACGCTGCGTCTGTGCCCGCACAGGTCGGGACAGTGTGGAGAGAGTTACACTGCGTCTGTGCCCACACAGGTCGGGACAGTGTGGAGAGAGTTACGCTGCGTCTGTGCCCACACAGGTCGGGACAGTGTGGAGAGAGTTACGCTGCGTCTGTGCCCACACAGGTCGGGACAGTGTGGAGAGAGTTACACTGCGTCTGTGCCCACACAGGCCGGGACAGTGTGGAGAGAGTTACACTGCGTCTGTGCCCACACAGGTCGGGACAGTGTGGAGAGAGTTACGCTGCGTCTGTGCCCACACAGGTCGGGACAGTGTGGAGAGAGTTACGCTGCGTCTGTGCCCACACAGGTCGGGACAGTGTGGAGAGAGTTACACTGCGTCTGTGCCCACACAGGTCGGGACAGTGTGGAGAGAGTTACACTGCGTCTGTGCCCACACAGGTCGGGACAGTGTGGAGAGAGTTACACTGCGTCTGTGCCCACACAGGCCGGGACAGTGTGGAGAGAGTTACACTGCGTCTGTGCCCACACAGGTCGGGACAGTGTGGAGAGAGTTACGCTGCGTCTGTGCCCGCACAGGTAGGGACAGTGTGGAGAGAGTTACGCTGCGTCTGTGCCCACACAGGTCGGGACAGTGTGGAGAGAGTTACACTGCGTCTGTGCCCACACAGGTCGGGACAGTGTGGAGAGAGTTACACTGCGTCTGTGCCCACACAGGTCGGGACAGTGTGGAGAGAGTTACACTGCGTCTGTGCCCACACAGGTCGGGACAGTGTGGAGAGAGTTACGCTGCGTCTGTGCCCACACAGGTCGGGACAGTGTGGAGAGAGTTACGCTGCGTCTGTGCCCACACAGGTCGGGACAGTGTGGAGAGAGTTACACTGCGTCTGTGCCCACACAGGTCGGGACAGTGTGGAGAGAGTTACGCTGCGTCTGTGCCCACACAGGTCGGGACAGTGTGGAGAGAGTTACACTGCGTCTGTGCCCGCACAGGTCGGGACAGTGTGGAGAGAGTTACGCTGCGTCTGTGCCCACACAGGTCGGGACAGTGTGGAGAGAGTTACACTGCGTCTGTGCCCACACAGGTCGGGACAGTGTGGAGAGAGTTACACTGCGTCTGTGCCCGCACAGGTCGGGACAGTGTGGAGAGAGTTACGCTGCGTCTGTGCCCACACAGGCCGGGACAGTGTGGAGAGAGTTACACTGCGTCTGTGCCTGGCACAGGTCGGGACAGTGTGGAGAGAGTTACACTGCGTCTGTGCCCACACAGGTCGGGACAGTGTGGAGAGAGTTACACTGCGTCTGTGCCCGCACAGGTCGGGACAGTGTGGAGAGAGTTACACTGCGTCTGTGCCCACACAGGTCGGGACAGTGTGGAGAGAGTTACACTGCGTCTGTGCCCACACAGGTCGGGACAGTGTGGAGAGAGTTACGCTGCGTCTGTGCCCACACAGGTCGGGACAGTGTGGAGAGAGTTACACTGCGTCTGTGCCCACACAGGTCGGGACAGTGTGGAGAGAGTTACACTGCGTCTGTGCCCACACAGGTCGGGACAGTGTGGAGAGAGTTACACTGCGTCTGTGCCCGCACAGGTCGGGACAGTGTGGAGAGAGTTACACTGCGTCTGTGCCCGCACAGGTCGGGACAGTGTGGAGAGAGTTACACTGCGTCTGTGCCCACACAGGTCGGGACAGTGTGGAGAGAGTTACACTGCGTCTGTGCCCGCACAGGTCGGGACAGTGTGGAGAGAGTTACACTGCGTCTGTGCCCACACAGGTCGGGACAGTGTGGAGAGAGTTACGCTGCGTCTGTGCCCACACAGGTCGGGACAGTGTGGAGAGAGTTACACTGCGTCTGTGCCCACACAGGTCGGGACAGTGTGGAGAGAGTTACACTGCGTCTGTGCCCACACAGGTCGGGACAGTGTGGAGAGAGTTACACTGCGTCTGTGCCTGGCACAGGCCGGGACAGTGTGGAGAGAGTTACACTGCGTCTGTGCCCACACAGGTCGGGACAGTGTGGAGAGAGTTACACTGCGTCTGTGCCTGGCACAGGCCGGCTATAGGTTTTGGTCCCCAGCATCCTTCAACTTGATGAGAACAAAATGTTGCCCCAAAATATAAATAAATAAAAGAAATACTGCCACTATCAGACGTAGGGAGAGGAGACAGAGGGTGTTTCAATGTATTGAGGGACTTCAGACCATTCATGGGTTGATTGATAAAAATAATAATGTGAGAATGGGATGGTTCTGAGCACAAGAGGGTTGAAAAGTTGATACTCACATTCTCCGTCCCTGCACAACATCCACGTAATCCTCCGACCGAGCATAATATCCATCAACACTCAGCGCCCCCCAGAAGTTAGACCACAACTTCCCATGGCGACTGATCAGAGGGGCCAATATTGATCTGCAGAGACCAAGATCATCAATGATTAAGCAGGCAATAAGCAAACTCCTGCATCTGAGTGACTTCAATATAGCAGTAACAAGCCCAGGTTAGTGCAGTAACAAGCCCAGGTTAGTGCAGTAACAAGCCCAGGTTAGTGCAGTAACAAGCCCAGGTTAGTGCAGTAACAAGCCCAGGTTAGTGCAGTAACAAGCCCAGGTTAGTGCAGTAACAAGCCCAGGTTAGTGCAGTAACAAGCCCAGGTTAGAGCAGTAACAAGCCCAGGTTAGAGCAGTAACAAGCCCAGGTTAGAGCAGTAACAAGCCCAGGTTAGTGCAGTAACAAGCCCAGGTTAGAGCAGTAACAAGCCCAGGTTAGTGCAGTAACAAGCCCAGGTTAGTGCAGTAACAAGCCCAGGTTAGAGCAGTAACAAGCCCAGGTTAGTGCAGTAACAAGCCCAGGTTAGAGCAGTAACAAGCCCAGGTTAGTGCAGTAACAAGCCCAGGTTAGTGCAGTAACAAGCCCAGGTTAGAGCAGTAATAAGCCCAGGTTAGTGCAGTAACAAGCCCAGGTTAGTGCAGTAACAAGCCCAGGTTAGAGCAGTAACAAGCCCAGGTTAGAGCAGTAACAAGCCCAGGTTACCTAGCAAGCACCAATCCTATGTCCTTCAATATGGTTCAATGTGAAACAGTGTCAGGATTAACCACTTCTGTTCCACTTAGTATCATAGAGTTCATTAAGGGTCCCCTCATTCACCCATTAGTATAAAGCTCTATAAGGGCCCCCTCATTCACCCATTAGTATAAAGCTCTATAAGGGTCCCCTCATTCACCCATTAGTATAAAGCTCTATAAGGGTCCCCTCATTCACCCATTAGTATAAAGCTCTATAAGGGTCCCCTCATTCACCCATTAGTATAAAGCTCTATAAGGGCCCCCTCATTCACCCATTAGTATAAAGCTCTATAAGGGCCCCCTCATTCACCCATTAGTAAAGAGCTCAAAAGGGTCCCTCTCATTAACTCCCTCTCATCGTCTCCCATCCACCTGAACAATAGAAATAATATCGATCACCAAGGTTGTTCACGAAAGTTTGGGTTTCTTCAGATCAGCCCATTGTGAGGTGTGAGAAGCTGCCTGGCCCAGGTATATTTACTGAAGCTTTTCACCTAACCTTGAGTGCACATGTTCTGACCATATCTCCACATAACTGCGCTGAGAGAGGATTCTGGGGAGGCAAAGGTTTGCAGCAAAAGCCTCAGTTTCAGGAATCTGAAAAGGGCTCGGAGAGTTTAAACCATTTTGTTAGTTTGGTACAAGAAAAGGGTTTAAAGTATGGTTGAAAATTACAGTATTGTTCTTAGTCCGCAGATTTATTTTACTTCTGTATGTTATTGTTAAATTCATTTTATATTTTAGCCTGAAATATATGGCTCTCAGTTTGGAGCTTTTCTGCTTATAGGAGTGATCAGGGGAGTAGGCATCCCATAAATCGTCCCAGTCTGTAACTTGAGGAAAGGGTCATTGTTAATGTGCAACACACAAACCATTCACTCCATAGGTTTCAGAGAGAGATTTTTCACTGAGCTGTTTAATGCATTTCCTAACTGCCAGCTCAGCAGTGAAGGGAGTCTGGGAGCAGATCAGATTTCTTGCTGGCCTGGGCAAACCAGAGGGGAAAATTACCCTCAAATAAATAAGAACATTTGAAGAGTGAGAAGGAAAATTCCCCTTCACTCAGTGACACCTGGTCCAGTTGATGAATCAGGTAGTGTTGAATAGTTTGTATATAAGGGACTAAATGCAGTGCCATCAGCTGACAGTTTGTGTCGATATAGATTTCCTAAAGAAGATCCCTAATGCTTTCCCACAGAGTATAGTTTTTAATTCGACCTGTGAGAGGAGCTGGAACCGGGCAGTTGAGATTGTCTGCTTGATGTTCTTACTTTATTTAGTTTAAATCTCTCGCCCATCCTTCCCAAACAGAAATCAACCGGAAAGCAGCAGATAAAGGGGACCTGGACTGGGAATGAAAGGTACAGACTGACCTGTTCTGTTCGATCAGGAGTTTCAGGATGTCACGATTCTGCAGTACAACATCAATATCAACACTGAAGTAATGATCACATGTCACATCCTGTCGACATAGGTCACTGTGGGAGACAGTCAGCCAATCACAGACAGTAATATTACCGGCTTGACATACAGCAATTCCAATTCACACAAATCGTAACAACATCAAAACACAGAGAACGTCATCAAAACACAGAGAACGTCATCAAAACACAGAGAACGTCATCAAAACACAGAGAACGTCATCAAAACACAGAGAACGTCATCAAAACACAGAGAACGTCATCAAAACACAGAGAACGTCAACAAAACACACACAGGAAAACATCAAAACACACAGAACACATCAAAACACACAGAATGTCATCAAAACACAGAGAACGTCATCAAAACACAGAGAACGTCATCAAAACACACACAGGAAAACATCAAAACACACAGAAAACATCAAAACACACAGAATGTCATCAAAACACACAGAACAACATCAACTCCCATTTATACAGTGCCTTTCACATAGTAAAACATCCCGAGGCGCTTCACAGGAGCGTAAATCAAACAAAATTTGACACCAAGCCACGTAAGGTGATATTAGGACAGGTGACCAAAAACTTGGTCAAAGAGGTGGGTTTTAAGGAGGGTCTTAAATGAGGAGAGAGAGGCGGAGAGGGGTTTAGGGAGGGAATTCCAGAGCTTGGCCCCCAGCAGCTGAAGGCACGGCCGCCAATGGTGAAGCAAAGGCAATGGGGGATGGACAAGAGGCCAGAATTGGACGGACACACACATGAACATACATCAATACGTACTCCGTGATTCATACAAAGACACAAACATTTATATACACACAATAGTGACAGCAGGAGAGGACACACAAACCACTAACACACACAGATGTGAGAAAATCAGTAAAAGAAACTCTCAAAAAACCCCAACTAAATAAACTCACTCTCACATCCCTCTGTACAGTCAGGCTGATACTTGCCCCATAAAGAAAGACCTGCATTTATATAGCACCTTTCACCACCTCAAGACATCTCAAATGGGTTCAGAGTCAGTGAAGTACTTTTGAAGTGTAGTCACTGTTGTAATGTAGGAAACACAGCAGCCAATTTGCGCACAGCAAGATCCCACAAACAGCAATGAGATAATGACCAGATAATCTGTTTTAGTGATGTTGGTTGAGAGTCAAATATTGGCCAAGACACCGGGGAGAACTCCCCTGCTCGTCTTCCAATAGTGGCTATAGGACCTTTTACATCCACCTGAGAGGGCAGACGGGCCTCGGTTTAATGTCTCATCTGAAAGGCGGCACCTCCGACAGTGCAGCGCTCCCTCAGTACTGACCCTCCGACAGTGCAGCGCTCCCTCAGTACTGACCCTCCGACAGTGCAGCGCTCCCTCAGTACTGACCCTCCGACAGTGCAGCGCTCCCTCAGTACTGACCCTCCGACAGTGCGGCGCTCCCTCATTACTGACCCTCCGACAGTGCAGCACTCCCTCAGTACTGACCCTCCGACAGTGCGGCGCTCCCTCAGTACTGACCCTCCGACAGTGCAGCACTCCCTCAGTACTGACCCTCCGACAGTGCAGCACTCCCTCAGTACTGACCCTCCGACAGTGCGGCACTCCCTCAGTACTGACCCTCCGACAGTGCGGCGCTCCCTCAGTACTGACCCTCCGACAGTGCAGCGCTCCCTCAGTACTGACCCTCCGACAGTGCAGCGCTCCCTCAGTACTGACCCTCCGACAGTGCAGCACTCCCTCAGTACTGACCCTCCGACAGTGCAGCGCTCCCTCAGTACTGACCCTCCGACAGTGCAGCGCTCCCTCAGTACTGACCCTCCGACAGTGCAGCGCTCCCTCAGTACTGACCCTCCGACAGTGCAGCGCTCCCTCAGTACTGACCCTCCGACAGTGCAGCACTCCCCCAGTACTGACCCTCCGACAGTGCAGCGCTCCCTCAGTACTGACCCTCCGACAGTGCAGCACTCCCCCAGTACTGACCCTCCGACAGTGCAGCGCTCCCTCAGTACTGACCCTCCGACAGTGCAGCACTCCCTCAGTACTGCACTGGAGGGTCAGCTTAGATTTTGTGCTGAAGTCTCTGGAGTGGGGCTCGAGCCAATGACCTGCTGACCCAGAGGTGAAGTGCGGACCCCGGGCCCTGGATGACATCAGGTCCCCGGTCTGGTACCTGCCGGTTTGTTACTCACAGTCCCTTGTTGCGTGCGTCTGGATTCACAACCTCCTCCTCCGGTCCAATCACTCTCACACTCTGGTACTTGTGCCCGTGTTGCTCGATGAATTGGCGGACATTCTGCTCATGGTGGGTTTGCTGTTAACACAGAGAGACGGAATGTCTCAGTGTAATCAGACAGCCCCACTCCAATACCTGGTCCTGCTCCTCAACAGCACCAGTGACTGAGACATGGCCCATTCGAATATCAGCCAGTTATTGGCAACCATCACAAAAATTACAAAACATCTCATCGCGTAAACAAACGAAGCATTTAGAATTAGTTTGAGTTTTTTCCTTATTCTCCAGCAGGTCATTGGATCATAACAGGAGAGTAAGTAATCGGGATTGGAGTCATCAGGACCAATAAACCCCCCTCCCATACCAGGCCCTCTCCCCACCCCCCCTCCCGTACCGGGCCCCCTCTCCCCACCCCCCCCTCCGTCCCGGGCCCCCTCCCGTACTGGGCCCCCTCCCCCTCCCCCCTCCCGTCCCGGGCCCCCTCCCCACCCCCCCCCCCCCGTACCGGGCCCTCTCTCCCCACCCCCCCCTCCGTCCCGGGCCCCCTCCCGTACTGGGCCCCCTCCCCCTCCCCCCTCCCCCTCCCCCCTCCCGTACCGGGCCCTCTCCCCACCCCCCCCCCCCCCGTACCGGGCCCTCTCCCCACCCACCCCCTCCATCCCGGGCCCCCTCCTGTACCGGGCCCTCTCCCCCCCCCCCCCCCGTACCGGGCCCTCTCTCCCCACCCACCCCCTCCGTCCCGGGCCCCCCCCCGTACCGGGCCCCCTCTCCCCACCCCCCCCCCCCGTACCGGGCCCCCTCTCCCCACCCCCCCCTCCGTCCCGGGCCCCCTCCCGTACCGGGCCCTCTCCCCACCCCCCCCTCCCGTACCGGGCCCTCTCCCCACCCCCCCCCCCGTACCGGGCCCTCTCCCCACCCACCCCCTCCGTCCCGGGCCCCCTCCCGTACCGGGCCCCCTCTCCCCACCCCCCCCCCCCGTACCGGGCCCCCTCTCCCCCCCCCCCCCCCCGTACCGGGCCCCCTCTCCCCACCCCCCCCCTCCGTCCCGGGCCCCCTCCCGTACCGGGCCCTCTCCCCACCCCCCCCTCCCGTACCGGGCCCCCTCTCCCCACCCCCCCCCCCCCGTACCGGGCCCCCTCTCCCCACCCCACCCCTCGTACCGGGCCCCCTCTCCCCACCCCCCTCTCCGTCCCGGGCCCCCTCCCGTACCGGGCCCTCTCCCCACCCCCCCCTCCCGTACCGGGCCCTCTCCCCACCCCCCCCCTCCGTCCCGGGCCCCCTCCCCACCCCCCCTCCCGTACCGGGCCCTCTCCCCACCCCCCCCTCCTGTACCGGGCCCTCTCCCCACCCCCCCCTCCCGTACCGGGCCCTCTCCCCACCCCCCCCTCCCGTACCGGGCCCTCTCCCCACCCCCCCCCCTCCGTCCCGGGCCCCCTCCCCACCCCCCCTCCCGTACCGGGCCCTCTCCCCACCCCCCCCCCTCCGTCCCGGACCCCCTCCCCACTCCCCCTCCCGTACCGGGCCCTCTCTCCCCACCCCCCCCCCCCCCCTGTCCTGGGCCGATACTCACTGTGTTGTGGATGAAGATTCGGAGTTGACCCTTTGGGAAGTTCAAATTGACTAAACGCTCAAAGAAGTTCGATACAAAAGGTGTCAGCTGCTCAATGAAGATCCCAATGAGAACTGTGGGAAAATCATTGTCCTAAAACCAAGAAACACAAGAAAATAAATAAATAATAAAACTCCCCACCAGGGAGCACAATTATCGACGATTCAGATTGCAGACCGCAGGACAGAGCAGAGGCCGCACCGGGCCTAGGAGTGTCCATACTAACAGGCCCAGGCCGCACCGGGCCTAGGAGTGTCCGTACTAACAGGCCCAGGCTCAGAAATGTTTGGTATAGTCACTGTGGGGAGGAAACACTCTGTGGCAAAAAAAAAATTGACAGGGCCTATTATCGGGCGTAGGCAGCGTGACCAGCTGTTAACCTCTGCCCGAGGGCTCCTGCGCAGGCAGCACGAGAACTTTGTCCGGCCTCAGTACTCATCGTCCAGCGGCCTTGAAATCTCGGCCTTGCACCAGGATTCAAGGAAATTCGCACTTTCCACAGCATAGGGAGCCCCATTCTCTTAAAGGCAGACTGTCTCTTAAAGGTAGCTGGTACCTGTCAGTTGCTAAAAATGCAGGGCCACAGGGAAACGCCGCAGGAGTGGGACTAGCTGGATTGCTCTTGCATAGAGCCGGCATGGACTCGATGGGCCGAATGGCCTCCTTCTGTGCTGTAACCTTTCTATGATTCTATCCATGACAGGCACATCACCCAGACACATGTCCCGCTTGCTCGCAGGAGAAGGTAGTGCTTAACAGGAGGCAGCAAGTGGCACTGCCATTTAGCCCCTCGAGCCTGTTCCACCATTCAGTGAGATCAGGGTGGACCTGTGACCTAACTCCATATACCCGCCTTAGCCCCATATCCCTTAATACCCTTGGTTCACAGAAATCTATCAATCTCAGATTTAACATTCACAAGTGAGCGAGCATCAACTGCCGTCTGTAGAAGAGAGTTCCAAACATCTCCCACCCTCTGTGTGTAGAAGCATTTCCTAACTTCACTCCTGCACGTCCTGGCTCTAAATGTTAGGCTATGTCCCCACGTCCTAGTATTCAAGTGTAGGAGACCTCCAAAAATAGTTACAAATACATCTGCAGCCAGAAGCAATAATCCAGCCACTAACCTGTAAATCCTGCATGGTGCCTTTAAATAGGGCCGGTGGGGGGTCCTCCAGGCACTCTGAGACACGGTCAGATGGTCGGGGTTAAGACTGTGCGTTGAGTTGGGCGTTCAGTCCCAAAATGGTGTCTATCACTTTAAATCAGCGTTGCGCACTGATTGAAGCCATTTTCTCCATACTTTACATGCAGCCGGCGTTCGGAATGAGCACGTGCGCTAATCTGTACCAAGATGGCGTCCGGCGCTCATCACATTGCAAACGTGCGTGCGGAGCCAAGACGCCATCTTGGCACTTCGGGAGGCCGGGTAGCGCCGAAACAACGGACCAATTTCGAGCCCTCTGTGTCCCAGCTCACTCGGCCGCATCTACACAACAAACAAGGGAGACAGACAGGAGTTTCTCACCTTCTTTTCTGACAAATTTATTGTGTCTTTTTCACATTCTGTGCAGCCGGTTTCAAAGGTCCAAACCTTCGGAATGTAATTCCCCAAATAGTTCAGCTGCAGCTTAAAGATAAAGATAAAGAATTCAAACAGTTAAGACCATTCTGAGAGAGAAACAGTGATAGTGTGAGAGTGAGAGAGAGAGGGGTAGACAGGGAGTGAGTGAATGAGTGAGAGAGAGGGGTAGACAGGGAGTGTGTGAATGAGTGAGAGAGAGGGGTAGACAGGGAGTGAGTGAATGAGTGAGAGAGAGGGGTAGACAGGGAGTGTGTGAATGAGTGAGAGAGAGGGGTAGACAGGGAGTGAGTGAATGAGTGAGAGAGAGAGGTAGACAGGGAGTGAGTGAATGAGTGAGAGAGAGGGGTAGACAGGGAGTGTGTGAATGAGTGAGAGAGAGAGGTAGACAGGGAGTGAGTGAATGAGTGAGAGAGAGAGGTAGACAGGGAGTGAGTGAATGAGTGAGAGAGAGAGGTAGACAGGGAGTGAGTGAATGAGTGAGAGAGAGGGGTAGACAGGGAGTGAGTGAATGAGTGAGAGAGAGAGGTAGACAGGGAGTGAGTGAATGAGTGAGAGAGAGGGGTAGACAGGGAGTGAGTGAATGAGTGAGAGAGAGAGGTAGACAGGGAGTGAGTGAATGAGTGAGAGAGAGAGGTAGACAGGGAGTGTGTGAATGAGTGAGAGAGAGGAGTAGACAGGGAGTGTGTGAATGAGTGAGAGAGAGGGGTAGACAGGGAGTGAGTGAATGAGTGAGAGAGAGGGGTAGACAGGGAGTGAGTGAATGAGTGAGAGAGAGGGGTAGACAGGGAGTGTGTGAATGAGTGAGAGAGAGGAGTAGACAGGGAGTGAGTGAATGAGTGGGAGAGAGGGGTAGACAGGGAGTGAGTGAATGAGTGAGAGAGAGATAGTGACAGGGACAAAAAGTAAAATGGTCAAAGTGAGGTAGCAACAAAGAGAAAGAGGAACAGAGACAAAGTGAGTGTGTGAGACAGTGAGAGAGAGAGAAAGAGAGGAGAGGTGACAGAGAGATGGAGAGTGAATGACAGACAGAAAATGTGTTGGACACATTGAAAGTGTAGCAGAGGGCTGATGGAGAGAGTGACACAGAAAGAAAGGGACACAGTGAGTGAGTGTGACAGCAAATTGAGATATCGGGAAATCAATGCTAACATTAGAATCACAGAATCGTAGAATCATCAAAAGTTACGGCACAGGAGGAGGCCATTCAGCCCATCCTGTCTGTGCCGGCCGAAAAAGAGCTATCCAGCCTAATCCCACTTTCCAGCTCTTGGTCCGTAGCCCTGTGGGTTACAGCACTTCAGGTGCACATCCAGGTACTTTTTAAATGAGTTGAGGGTTTCTGCCTCTCCCACCCTCTCAGGCAGTGAGTTCCAGACACCCACCACCCTCTGGGTGAAAACATTTCTCCTCAGCTCCCGTCTAATCCTTCTACCAATTACTTTAAATCTATGCCCCCTGGTCACTGACCCCTCTGCTAAGGGGAATAGGTCCTCCCTATCCACTCTATCTGGGCCCCTCATAATTTTATACAACTTAATTAAATCTCCTCTCAGCCTCCTTTGTTCCAAAGAAAACAACCCCAGCCTATCCAATCTTTCCTCATAGCTAAAATTCTCCAGTCCTGGCAACATCCTCGTAAATCTCCTCTGCACCCTCTCTAGTGCAATCACATCTTTCCTGTAATGTGGTGACCAGACTGCACGCAGTACTCAAGCTGTGGCCTAACCAGTGTTTAATACAGTTCCAGCATAACCTCCCTGCTTTTATATTCTATGCCTCGGCTAATAAAGGAAAGTATCCCATATGCTTTTTTAACCACCTTATCTACCTGCCCTGCTACCTGTGGACGTGCACTCCAAGGTCCCTTTGTCCCTCTACACCTCTCAGTATCCTCCCATTTACTGTGTACTCCTTTGCCTTGTTTGCTCTCCCCAAATGCATTACCTCACACTTCTCTGGATTGAATTCCATTTGCCACTTTTCTGCCCATCTGACCAGTCCATTGATATCTTCCTGCAGTCTACAGCTTTCCTCCTCACTATCAACCACACGGACAATTTTTGTATCATCTGCAAACTTCTTGATCAAGCCTCCCACATTCAAGTCCAAATCATTAATATATGTCACAAAAAGCAAGGGACTTAGTACTGAGCCTTGTGGGACCCCACTGGAAACAGCCTTCCAGTCGCAAAAACACCTGTCAACCATTACCCTTTGCGTCCTGCCACTGAGCCAATTTTGGATCCAACTTGCCACTCTCCCTTGGGTCCCATGGGCATTTACTTTTTTGACCAGTCTTCCATGTGGGACCTTGTCAAAACCCTTGCTAAAATCCATGTAGACATCAAACGCACTACCCTCATCGACCCTCCTTGTCACCTCCTCAAAAAATTCACTCAGGTTAGTCAGACACGACCTTCCCTTAACAAATCCCTGCTGACTGTCCTTGATCACTCCGTGCCTTTCTAAATGACAATTAATACTGTCCCTCAGAATTGATTCCAATAATTTGCCCACCACCGAGGTCAGACTGACTGGCCTGTAATTACTCAGTATATCCCTCGTTCCCTTTTTAAACAACGGTACAACATTAGCAGTTCTCCGATCCTCCGGCACCACGCCTGTAGCCAGTGAGGATTGGAAAATGATGGTCAGAGCCTCCGCTATTTCCTCCCTTGCTTCTCTTAACAGCCTGGGATACATTTCATCTGGGCCTGGTGATTTATCTACTTTCAAAGATGCTAAACCCTTACGTAGAAACTATAGCACAGAAACAGGCCATTTGGCCCATCGTGCCTGCTATCTCGTTGAAATCCAATTAGTCCCATTCCTCTGCTCTTTCCCCATAGCGCTATCAAACTCCTTCATAATTTTAATGACCTCTTTTCAGTTCTCCTCTTAGTCTTCCATTTTACAGAGAAAAAGAGCCCCAGTTTGTTCAATCTTTTCCATAAGACCACAAGAGATAGGAGCAGGTGTAGGCCATTTGGCCCCTCGAGCCTGCTCCGCCATTCAATGAGATCATGGCTGATCTGATTTTTACCTCATCTCCACTTTCCCGCCTTTTCCCCATATCCCGAGAGTTGCATCCTCTCAATTCTCGGGACGTCCTTGTAAATCTTGCCTGCACTTTCTCCAGTGCTTCAATATCTGCCTAGTAGCCTGGAGACCAAAACGGCACTCAATACTCCGTGTGGTCTAACCAAGGTTCTGTATAAATTTCATATTACCTCCCTGCTTTTGTATTCTATTGCTCTCGAAATGTACCCTGGTACTTTGTTTGCATTTTATATGCCTCATTAACCTGTGGTGCTACTTTTAGCGATTTGTGTAGTTGTATCTTTTCTCCTCTCCTCCATTTAGTTTCTTACCTTCCAGGGAATCAGTGGCCTCTTTATTCCTCCGACTAAAATGAACCACCTCACACTTCGCTATATTGAATTTAATTTGCCATTTATCGGTCCATTTTGCAAGCCTGTTTACATCTTCCTGTATTTTGACGCAATCCTCCACATTATTAGTTATATCCCCCCTTATTTGGTATCATCACAAATTTCAACACCATGCCTCCAATTCCTGAGTCCAAATAATTTCTGTATATGGTAAATAACAGTGGTCCCATCACGGATCCCTGCGAGACACCACTTTCCACTTTCTGCCAGTCTGAGAAACTTCCTTTAACTCCTACCCAGCCTCGGTTTCCTGTTCTGTATCCGTCCTTCAATCCATTCTGCTACCAGGCCCCTGACTCCACACACTGACCGGTCATCAGTCTCTTATGTGGCCTTTTGAAAGTCCATGTACACCACATCCACTGCATTGTCCTCCTCTTACTCCTTCAAAGAATCCAATAAGGTTGGTTAAACATGATCTTCCTTTCAGAAATCCATGTTGACTATTTTTTATTATATTTTCTGAGTCTCGATATTTTGTTATCTCATCTTTTAGAAAAAAATCCAGTATCTTTCCTAACAGTAATGTTAAGCTAACTGATCTAAAGTTCCCTGGATTAGTTCCATCTCCTTTTTTAAAGGGTAGGAATATTATTTGCTGTTCGCCTGTCCTCTGCCACTATTCCTTTCTCTAGTATCCATATATAAAAATTCAATCATGTCTCTGCTATCTCCTCCTTAATTTCTTTGAGTATCGGCTGATGCAATGCATCTTGACCTGGATCCTTCTACACACCTTTATCTGATCTCTTCTTTCTTTCAATCTTAACTGTTGTAATATTCCTCTTGACTTTTGTCATTTCCTCTTTGGTAGATGTCTGAAATAAACTATCTGTCCAGTATCCCTGCCATTTAGTATCAGCTCCTGTATCTTTAACTTCCTTTAGTGGCTCTGGCCTTATCTTAAATGCTGTGAGATGGAGTACAAATCACTGATCGAAATGGTGGAAATCATTTAATAAACAATTGGCTGCCACAATGGGGGGATGTTAGAATCTCACGAGATGGGCCAAGTGGCTTTCTTAATCTGTAATTGACCTGTGATCGTGAACTTCGAACCCCCAGAGCCCCAATACCCCCAGAGCCCCAATACACCCAGAGCCCCAATACCCCCAGAGCCCCAATACCCTCAGAGCCCCAATACCCCCAGAGCCCCAATACCCCCAGAGCCCCAATACCCTCAGAGCCCCAATACCCCCAGTGCCCCCAATACCCACAGAGCCCCCAATACCCCCAGAGCCCCAATACCCACAGAGCCCCCAATACCCCCAGAGCCCCAATACCCTCAGAGCCCCAATACCCCCAGAGCCCCAATACCCCCAGTGCCCCCAATACCCCCAGTGCCCCAATACCCCCAGTGCCCCCAATACCCACAGAGCCCCCAATACCCCCAGAGCCCCCAATACCCCCAGTGCCCCCAATACCCACAGAGCCCCCAATACCCCCAGAGCCCCCAATACCCCCAGTGCCCCCAATACCCACAGAGCCCCAATACCCCCAGTGCCCCCAATACCCCCAGTGCCCCCAATACCCCCAGTGTCCCCAATACCCCCAGTGTCCCCGTGCCCCCAATACCCCCAGTGTCCCCAATACCCCGTGTCCCCAATACCCCCAGTGCCCCCAATACCCACAGTGTCCCCAGTGCCCCCAATACCCCCAGTGTCCCCAGTGCCCCCAATACCCACAGAGCCCCAATACCCACAGAGCCCCAATACCCACAGTGCCCCCAATACCCCCAGTGCCCCCAATACCCCCAGTGCCCCCAATACCCCCAGTGTCCCCAATACCCCCAGTGTCCCCAGTGCCCCCAGTGCCCCCAGTGCCATGCCTACCTTTGTGGGGCCGTTGCCATGGACGATGACTGGCAGCGAATCATACGCCATGTTTCGTGCCCTCACTCGCGAATCCTCGAATTTCAGAACCACCTCATCTGTCAATCAGACAGAGAAAGACCAGCAGCTTAGAGAGTGTCTGTGCACATCTGGATCCCAAGACCAACACTCTGCAGTAAGAACTTTCACTCTTAAAAAAAGTTATTTTTATTTCCCCTGAAGCCGTCTCCGAGATTAAAACAAAAGGCAAAAAAACCACAGATATGAGAAATCTAAACCAAAACACAAAGTTCTGGAAACACTCAGCAGATTGGTCTCAACGGAGAGAGTAAGTAAAACATTAATCCCTCCATCTCCCCCAGACCCAGACAGACCCGCTCTCCCCCAGACCCAGACAGACCCGCTCTCCCCCAGACCCAGACAGACCCGCTCTCCCCCAGACCCAGACAGACCCGCTCTCCCCCAGACCCAGACAGACCCGCTCTCCCCCAGACCCAGACAGACCCGCTCTCCCCCAGACCCAGACAGACCCGCTCTCCCCACAGACAGACAGACCCGCTCTCCCCCCCGCCCCCCCCCCAGACCCAGACTGACCCGCGCTCTCTCCCCAGACACAGACTGACCCGCTCTCTCTCCCCAGACACAGACTGACCCGCTCTCTCTCCCCAGACACAGACTGACCCGCGCTCTCTCCCCAGACACAGACTGACCCGCTCTCTCTCCCCAGACACAGACTGACCCGCTCTCTCTCCCCAGACACAGACTGACCCGCTCTCTCTCCCCAGACACAGACTGACCCGCGCTCTCTCCCCAGACACAGACTGACCCGCTCTCTCTCCCCAGACACAGACTGACCCGCTCTCTCTCCCCAGACACAGACTGACCCGCTCTCTCTCCCCAGACACAGACTGACCCGCGCTCTCTCCCCAGACACAGACTGACCCGCGCTCTCTCCCCTGACACAGACTGACCCGTGCTCTCTCCCCAGACACAGACTGACCCGCGCTCTCTCCCCAGACACAGACTGACCCGTGCTCTCTCCCCAGACACAGACTGACCCGCTCTCTGTCCCCAGACACAGACTGACCCGCGCTCTCTCCCCAGACACAGACTGACCTGCTAAACGTTTCCAGCATTTGCTGTTTGCACCTCTCTGGTACGCTGAGGGGAAGGAGAGACAGTCCGACACTCAGCCCCTGCCTTTACCGTCTGCCAGCTGTTACCAAATTCACTCGCCTTCTGGAGCCCGGCAGATCGGAACCAGCAGCGGGACAGGCCGGCTGGGAGTGAGTTATTTCACCAACACACTACCAGATCATCTCAATCAACAACGGTAAAAGTCACTGGTCAGTGGGTCACTCCCTGAACACACCCCTGGTCAGTGGGTCACTCCCTGAACACACCCCTGGTCAGTGGGTCACTCCCTGAACACACCCCTGGTCAGTGGGTCACTCCCTGAACACACCTCTGGTCAATCACTGGTCAGTGGGTCACTCCCTGAACACACCTCTGGTCAGTGGGTCACTCCCTGAACACACCCCTGGTCAATCACTGGTCAGTGGGTCACTCCCTGAACACACCCCTGGTCAATCACTGGTCAGTGGGTCACTCCCTGAACACACCCCTGGTCAGTTACTGGTCAGTGGGTCACTCCCTGAACACACCCCTGGTCAGTGGGTCACTCCCTGAACACACCCCTGGTCAGTGGGTCACTCCCTGAACACACCCCTGGTCAGTGGGTCACTCCCTGAACACACCTCTGGTCAATCACTGGTCAGTGGGTCACTCCCTGAACACACCTCTGGTCAGTGGGTCACTCCCTGAACACACCCCTGGTCAATCACTGGTCAGTGGGTCACTCCCTGAACACACCCCTGGTCAATCACTGGTCAGTGGGTCACTCCCTGAACACACCCCTGGTCAGTTACTGGTCAGTGGGTCACTCCCTGAACACACCCCTGGTCAGTGGGTCACTCCCTGAACACACCCCTGGTCAGTTACTGGTCAGTGGGTCACTCCCTGAACACACCTCTGGTCAGTGGGTCACTCCCTGAACACACCCCTGGTCAGTTACTGGTCAGTGGGTCACTCCCTGAACACACCCCTGGTCAGTTACTGGTCAGTGGGTCACTCCCTGAACACACCTCTGGTCAGTCACTGGTCAGTGGGTCACTCCCTGAACACACCTCTGGTCAGTCACTGGTCAGTGGGTCACTCCCTGAACACACCCCTGGTCAGTGGGTCACTCCCTGAACACACCCCTGGTCAGTCACTGCTCAGTGGGTCACTCCCTGAACACACCCCTGGTCAGTCACTGGTCAGTGGGTCACTCCCTGAACACACCCATGGTCAGTGGGTCACTCCCTGAACACACCCCTGGTCAGTGGGTCACTCCCTGAACACACCCCTGGTCAGTGGGTCACTCCCTGAACACACCCCTGGTCAGTGGGTCACTCCCTGAACACACCCCTGGTCAGTGGGTCACTCCCTGAACACACCCCTGGTCAGTCACTGGTCAGTGGGTCACTCCCTGAACACACCCCTGGTCAGTCACTGGTCAGTGGGTCACTCCCTGAACACACCCATGGTCAGTGGGTCACTCCCTGAACACACCCCTGGTCAGTGGGTCACTCCCTGAACACACCCCTGGTCAGTGGGTCACTCCCTGAACACACCCCTGGTCAGTGGGTCACTCCCTGAACACACCCCTGGTCAGTGGGTCACTCTCTGAACACACCCCTGGTCAGTCACTGGTCAGTGGGTCACTCCCTGAACACACCCCTGGTCAGTGGGTCACTCCCTGAACACACCCCTGGTCAATCACAGGTCAGTGGGTCACTCCCTGAACACACCCCTGGTCAGTCACTGATCAGTGGGTCACTCCCTGAACACACCTCTGGTCAGTCACTGGTCAGTGGGTCACTCCCTGAACACACCCCTGGTCAGTGGGTCACTCCCTGAACACACCCCTGGTCAGTCACTGGTCAGTGGGTCACTCCCTGAACACACCCCTGGTCAGTCACTGGTCAGTGGGTCACTCCCTGAACACACCCCTGGTCAGTGGGTCACTCCCTGAACACACCTCTGGTCAGTGGGTCACTCCCTGAACACACCCCTGGTCAGTGGGTCACTCCCTGAACACACCTCTGGTCAGTGGGTCACTCCCTGAACACACCCCTGGTCAGTGGGGCACTCCCTGAACACACCCCTGGTCAGTGGGTCACTCCTTGAACACACCTCTGGTCAGTGGGTCACTCCCTGAACACACCCCTGGTCAGTTACTGGTCAGTGGGTCACTCCCTGAACACACCCCTATTATTTGGGATGATAATTGTACAAACCCACAGACTATTTTTCAGGGTTTGTTTACCCCCCCCTCAAAGGTACGGAGTGTTTTGGTTGTTGTGGGGCTGCTGATATTAATGATTCAGCAAACCCTGTGAACTCAGTGAGCTGATTCAGGCCAATCCCAGACCTTGCCTACCCAGTGCTCCGTTCAAATTCTGGAACATTCGGCACCTGTGGTCCAGCGTAATATTCAAACTCGCCTGAAGAAAAAGTGAAAAGGAGGCAAATGAGAATAGGAAGAGCTCACTGTGTGAATGACCAGAGAATTACTGGTCACACTGTTACTGACTGTAACCATCACTACAATTACCCACTGAATTCGATAATCTTTTCACATTCCCTCCATCTCCTTACCCTCTTCTCTGGATCCAAGTATGTTTTTGTGTAGAAGAGTTGATCATCATCTTTGTCCTGGAGATCCCAGGGTTCCACAAGTTGGTAAACATTCGGAGCAAAGCCAATAAATCCTGAAATTCACGTAAAGTAAAGTTTATGAAGTTGCATCACACCCTCACACTGTAATCCTGGCCCTGTGTCTAGTGAATATTAGAGAGATTGGAACAAAGTAGCACAGCACAGCTGCTTACACCCGCGTGCCCAGACCCCCTCGCCCAGACAGTGATGCAAACACACACGTGAAAACAGATACAATGCACACAAACATGCTCATTTACATATACAGATACACACACGCAGACACACACACGCACAGACATACACACACGCACAGACATACACATGCACACGCACAGACATACACACACGCACAGACATACACACACACACACACACACGCAGACACACACATGCACACGCACAGACATACACACACACGCACAGACATACACACACACGCACAGACATACACACACACGCACAAAAACTTACTCTACACCTGTAGCACCAAGAGGTAACTGTGACCGGAATGAACTCTAAAACTCAAACACTGAAACCCACCTCCAGAATTGAGGAATCGTTTGCCGTCCCGTACATGAGGGTACTTGACTTCAAGGTGGCGATTGGGCCAAACAAAGACCTCGGCACTGAACACCACTCTGTGCTTTGCCTGTTGAAACTTCTTCAGTAATTCTTCAGGCCCTGAAGCAAATATCACATCATAGCTGCAAAAAAATCACAAGACCAACAGTGAAAGTAAAGACAGACTTGCATTTCTACAGCATCTTTCACACCTCAGGATGTCCCAAAACGCTTTACAGCCAATGAAGTACTTTTGAAGTGCAGTCACTGTTGTAATGTACGAAACACAACAGCCAATTTTGCACAGCAAGATCCCACAATCAGCAATGTGATAATGACCAGATAATCTGTTTTTTAATGATGTTGGTTGGGGGATAAATATTGGCCAAGACCCCGGGGAGAACTCCCCCCTGCTCTTCTTCCAATAGTGGCCGTGGGATCTTTTACATCCTCCTGAGAGGGCAGACAGGGCCCACAATGTGCCGGGAGCCCCTCCCACTCCCCGTGCCGGGAGCCCCTCCCCCTCCCCGTGCCGGGAGCCCCTCCCCGTCCCCGTGCCGGGAGCCCCTCCCCGTCCCCGTGCCGGGAGCCCCTCCCCCTCCCCGTGCCGGGAGCCCCTCCCCCTCCCCGTGCCGGGAGCCCCTCCCCCTCCCCGTGCCGGGAGCCCCTCCCCCTCCCCGTGCCGGGAGCCCCTCCCCCTCCCCGTGCCGGGAGCCCCTCCCCCTCCCCGTGCCGGGAGCCCCTCCCCCCTCCCCGTGCCGGGAGCCCCTCCCCCTCCCCCGTGCCGGGAGCCCCTCCCCCTCCCCGTGCCGGGAGCCCCTCCCCCTCCCCGTGCCGGGAGCCCCTCCCCCTCCCCGTGCCGGGAGCCCCTCTCTCCCCGTGCCGGGAGCCCCTCTCTCCCCCGTGCCGGGAGCCCCTCTCTCCCCGTGCCGGGAGCCCCTCTCTCCCCGTGCCGGGAGCCCCTCTCTCCCCGTGCCGGGAGCCCCTCTCTCCCCGTGCCGGGAGCCCCTCTCTCCCCGTGCCGGGAGCCCCTCTCTCCCCGTGCCGGGAGCCCCTCTCTCCCCGTGCCGGGAGCCCCCTCTCTCCCCGTGCCGGGAGCCCCTCTCTCTCCGTGCCGGGAGCCCCTCTCTCTCCGTGCCGGGAGCCCCTCTCTCTCCGTGCCGGGAGCCCCTCTCTCTCCGTGCCGGGAGCCCCTCTCTCTCCGTGCCGGGAGCCCCTCTCTCTCCGTGCCGGGAGCCCCTCTCTCTCCGTGCCGGGAGCCCCTCTCTCTCCGTGCCGGGAGCCCCTCTCTCTCCGTGCCGGGAGCCCCTCTCTCTCCGTGCCGGGAGCCCCTCTCTCTCTGTGCCGGGAGCCCCTCTCTCTCTGTGCCGGGAGCCCCTCTCTCTCTGTGCCGGGAGCCCCTCTCTCTCTGTGCCGGGAGCCCCTCTCTCTCTGTGCCGGGAGCCCCTCTCTCTCTGTGCCGGGAGCCCCTCTCTCTCTGTGCCGGGAGCCCCTCTCTCTCTGTGCCGGGAGCCCCTCTCTCTCTGTGCCGGGAGCCCCTCTCTCTCTGTGCCGGGAGCCCCTCTCTCTCTGTGCCGGGAGCCCCTCTCTCTCTGTGCCGGGAGCCCCTCTCTCTCTGTGCCGGGAGCCCCTCTCTCTCTGTGCCGGGAGCCCCTCTCTCTCTGTGCCGGGAGCCCCTCTCTCTCTGTGCCGGGAGCCCCTCTCTCTCTGTGCCGGGAGCCCCTCTCTCTCTGTGCCGGGAGCCCCTCTCTCTCTGTGCCGGGAGCCCCTCTCTCTCTGTGCCGGGAGCCCCTCTCTCTCTGTGCCGGGAGCCCCTCTCTCTCTGTGCCGGGAGCCCCTCTCTCTCTGTGCCGGGAGCCCCTCTCTCTCTGTGCCGGGAGCCCCTCTCTCTCTGTGCCGGGAGCCCCCTCTCTCTCTGTGCCGGGAGCCCCTCTCTCTCTGTGCCGGGAGCCCCTCTCTCTCTGTGCCGGGAGCCCCTCTCTCTCTGTGCCGGGAGCCCCTCTCTCTCTGTGCCGGGAGCCCCTCTCTCTCTGTGCCGGGAGCCCCTCTCTCTCTGTGCCGGGAGCCCCTCTCTCTCTGTGCCGGGAGCCCCTCTCTCTCTGTGCCGGGAGCCCCTCTCTCTCTGTGCCGGGAGCCCCTCTCTCTCTGTGCCGGGAGCCCCTCTCTCTCTGTGCCGGGAGCCCCTCTCTCTCTGTGCCGGGAGCCCCTCTCTCTCTGTGCCGGGAGCCCCTCTCTCTCTGTGCCGGGAGCCCCTCTCTCTCTGTGCCGGGAGCCCCTCTCTCTCTGTGCCGGGAGCCCCTCTCTCTCTGTGCCGGGAGCCCCTCTCTCTCTGTGCCGGGAGCCCCTCTCTCTCTGTGCCGGGAGCCCCTCTCTCTCTGTGCCGGGAGCCCCTCTCTCTCTGTGCCGGGAGCCCCTCTCTCTCTGTGCCGGGAGCCCCTCTCTCTCTGTGCCGGGAGCCCCTCTCTCTCTGTGCCGGGAGCCCCTCTCTCTCTGTGCCGGGAGCCCCTCTCTCTCTGTGCCGGGAGCCCCTCTCTCTCTGTGCCGGGAGCCCCTCTCTCTCTGTGCCGGGAGCCCCTCTCTCTCTGTGCCGGGAGCCCCTCTCTCTCTGTGCCGGGAGCCCCTCTCTCTCTGTGCCGGGAGCCCCTCTCTCTCTGTGCCGGGAGCCCCTCTCTCTCTGTGCCGGGAGCCCCTCTCTCTCTGTGCCGGGAGCCCCTCTCTCTCTGTGCCGGGAGCCCCTCTCTCTCTGTGCCGGGAGCCCCTCTCTCTCTGTGCCGGGAGCCCCTCTCTCTCTGTGCCGGGAGCCCCTCTCTCTCTGTGCCGGGAGCCCCTCTCTCTCTGTGCCGGGAGCCCCTCTCTCTCTGTGCCGGGAGCCCCTCTCTCTCTGTGCCGGGAGCCCCTCTCTCTCTGTGCCGGGAGCCCCTCTCTCTCTGTGCCGGGAGCCCCTCTCTCTCTGTGCCGGGAGCCCCTCTCTCTCTGTGCCGGGAGCCCCTCTCTCTCTGTGCCGGGAGCCCCTCTCTCTCTGTGCCGGGAGCCCCTCTCTCTCTGTGCCGGGAGCCCCTCTCTCTCTGTGCCGGGAGCCCCTCTCTCTCTGTGCCGGGAGCCCCTCTCTCTCTGTGCCGGGAGCCCCTCTCTCTCTGTGCCGGGAGCCCCTCTCTCTCTGTGCCGGGAGCCCCTCTCTCTCTGTGCCGGGAGCCCCTCTCTCTCTGTGCCGGGAGCCCTCTCTCTCTGTGCCGGGAGCCCCTCTCTCTCTGTGCCGGGAGCCCCTCTCTCTCTGTGCCGGGAGCCCCTCTCTCTCTGTGCCGGGAGCCCCTCTCTCTCTGTGCCGGGAGCCCCTCTCTCTCTGTGCCGGGAGCCCCTCTCTCTCTGTGCCGGGAGCCCCTCTCTCTCTGTGCCGGGAGCCCCTCTCTCTCTGTGCCGGGAGCCCCTCTCTCTCTGTGCCGGGAGCCCCTCTCTCTCTGTGCCGGGAGCCCCTCTCTCTCTGTGCCGGGAGCCCCTCTCTCTCTGTGCCGGGAGCCCCTCTCTCTCTGTGCCGGGAGCCCCTCTCTCTCTGTGCCGGGAGCCCCTCTCTCTCTGTGCCGGGAGCCCCTCTCTCTCTGTGCCGGGAGCCCCTCTCTCTCTGTGCCGGGAGCCCCTCTCTCTCTGTGCCGGGAGCCCCTCTCTCTCTGTGCCGGGAGCCCCTCTCTCTCTGTGCCGGGAGCCCCTCTCTCTCTGTGCCGGGAGCCCCTCTCTCTCTGTGCCGGGAGCCCCTCTCTCTCTGTGCCGGGAGCCCCTCTCTCTCTGTGCCGGGAGCCCCTCTCTCTCTGTGCCGGGAGCCCCTCTCTCTCTGTGCCGGGAGCCCCTCTCTCTCTGTGCCGGGAGCCCCTCTCTCTCTGTGCCGGGAGCCCCTCTCTCTCTGTGCCGGGAGCCCCTCTCTCTCTGTGCCGGGAGCCCCTCTCTCTCTGTGCCGGGAGCCCCTCTCTCTCTGTGCCGGAGCCCCTCTCTCTCTGTGCCGGGAGCCCCTCTCTCTCTGTGCCGGGAGCCCCTCTCTCTCTGTGCCGGGAGCCCCTCTCTCTCTGTGCCGGGAGCCCCTCTCTCTCTGTGCCGGGAGCCCCTCTCTCTCTGTGCCGGGAGCCCCTCTCTCTCTGTGCCGGGAGCCCCTCTCTCTCTGTGCCGGGAGCCCCTCTCTCTCTGTGCCGGGAGCCCCTCTCTCTCTGTGCCGGGAGCCCCTCTCTCTCTGTGCCGGGAGCCCCTCTCTCTCTGTGCCGGGAGCCCCTCTCTCTCTGTGCCGGGAGCCCCTCTCTCTCTGTGCCGGGAGCCCCTCTCTCTCTGTGCCGGGAGCCCCTCTCTCTCTGTGCCGGGAGCCCCTCTCTCTCTGTGCCGGGAGCCCCTCTCTCTCTGTGCCGGGAGCCCCTCTCTCTCTGTGCCGGGAGCCCCTCTCTCTCTGTGCCGGGAGCCCCTCTCTCTCTGTGCCGGGAGCCCCTCTCTCTCTGTGCCGGGAGCCCCTCTCTCTCTGTGCCGGGAGCCCCTCTCTCTCTGTGCCGGGAGCCCCTCTCTCTCTGTGCCGGGAGCCCCTCTCTCTCTGTGCCGGGAGCCCCTCTCTCTCTGTGCCGGGAGCCCCTCTCTCTCTGTGCCGGGAGCCCCTCTCTCTCTGTGCCGGGAGCCCCTCTCTCTCTGTGCCGGGAGCCCCTCTCTCTCTGTGCCGGGAGCCCCTCTCTCTCTGTGCCGGGAGCCCCTCTCTCTCTGTGCCGGGAGCCCCTCTCTCTCTGTGCCGGGAGCCCCTCTCTCTCTGTGCCGGGAGCCCCTCTCTCTCTGTGCCGGGAGCCCCTCTCTCTCTGTGCCGGGAGCCCCTCTCTCTCTGTGCCGGGAGCCCCTCTCTCTCTGTGCCGGGAGCCCTCTCTCTCTGTGCCGGGAGCCCCTCTCTCTCTGTGCCGGGAGCCCCTCTCTCTCTGTGCCGGGAGCCCCTCTCTCTCTGTGCCGGGAGCCCCTCTCTCTCTGTGCCGGGAGCCCCTCTCTCTCTGTGCCGGGAGCCCCTCTCTCTCTGTGCCGGGAGCCCCTCTCTCTCTGTGCCGGGAGCCCCTCTCTCTCTGTGCCGGGAGCCCCTCTCTCTCTGTGCCGGAGCCCCTCTCTCTCTGTGCCGGGAGCCCCTCTCTCTCTGTGCCGGGAGCCCCTCTCTCTCTGTGCCGGGAGCCCCTCTCTCTCTGTGCCGGGAGCCCCTCTCTCTCTGTGCCGGGAGCCCCTCTCTCTCTGTGCCGGGAGCCCCTCTCTCTCTGTGCCGGAGCCCCTCTCTCTCTGTGCCGGGAGCCCCTCTCTCTCTGTGCCGGGAGCCCCTCTCTCTCTGTGCCGGGAGCCCCTCTCTCTCTGTGCCGGGAGCCCCTCTCTCTCTGTGCCGGGAGCCCCTCTCTCTCTGTGCCGGGAGCCCCTCTCTCTCTGTGCCGGGAGCCCCTCTCTCTCTGTGCCGGGAGCCCCTCTCTCTCTGTGCCGGGAGCCCCTCTCTCTCTGTGCCGGGAGCCCCTCTCTCTCTGTGCCGGGAGCCCCTCTCTCTCTGTGCCGGGAGCCCCTCTCTCTCTGTGCCGGGAGCCCCTCTCTCTCTGTGCCGGGAGCCCCTCTCTCTCTGTGCCGGGAGCCCCTCTCTCTCTGTGCCGGGAGCCCCTCTCTCTCTGTGCCGGGAGCCCCTCTCTCTCTGTGCCGGGAGCCCCTCTCTCTCTGTGCCGGGAGCCCCTCTCTCTCTGTGCCGGGAGCCCCTCTCTCTCTGTGCCGGGAGCCCCTCTCTCTCTGTGCCGGGAGCCCCTCTCTCTCTGTGCCGGGAGCCCCTCTCTCTCTGTGCCGGGAGCCCCTCTCTCTCTGTGCCGGGAGCCCCTCTCTCTCTGTGCCGGGAGCCCCTCTCTCTCTGTGCCGGGAGCCCCTCTCTCTCTGTGCCGGGAGCCCCTCTCTCTCTGTGCCGGGAGCCCCTCTCTCTCTGTGCCGGGAGCCCCTCTCTCTCTGTGCCGGGAGCCCCTCTCTCTCTGTGCCGGGAGCCCCTCACACTACCCGACTGTACCTGTCCACAAACAGAATGACCAGCTCCTTTTTTGTGGAGTACGGTTTCAGGGCTTTCTTGAGAATTCGAACTTTTTGCCCTCCTCCCGCTGTTCTTGAGACATCTCCACCTGTCCAGTCCTCACCAAGGCCCAACACCTAGAGACACAAAGAGGGACAATCTCAAGAGCTGAGAAACACCCTGAGCTGGAACAAGGCTAAACTCTTTCCAAATAGTCAGAGAACGAACTCTTCAGTTTATTAGGAACCAAACGTTGGGAACAGGGATTGAGTGTTGAGCAGAGGTTAGATAAAGCATTCTGATAGAACCTTCTAGACAGTGAGTCAATCTATTGGTCTCTTTGCGTGGACCTAGAATCATAGAACGGTTACAGCACAGAAGGAGGCCATTCGGCCGTCGAGCCCGTGCCGGCTCTCTGCAAGAGCAATCGAGCTAGTCCCACTCCCCCGCCCTTTCACTGTAGCCCTGCAAATTTATGTTATATTATATCGGGGGGTCCGAGTTTTTTTATTTCTGACCCTCAGTCACAGGGAGGGAGGATCCAAGGGGCTGGTTTTTGGAGTATTGTACACGGTTCCAATGGAGAACCATGTTCACCAACTGCATATGATGCAAAATCAACTGGGCACCAACAGCAATTCCCCACAGAGCCCGTGCATTCCCCACATGCCTGACCGTTTGGTGAGATTTCCTGGTTAGCATCACACACTGGATTATTGTCCTGGGGAACTTTGACCCCCGCTCCCATCAATTGCAGATACCACGAGTCTCCATCTAGGATTCATCCACCAATAAGGCGACAGCACGAAGAACATCCCTCTCCCAACCGCCAATCCAGAACAGTCAAACGAAGCAATCTAGCCAATCAGCACGATAACCACTGACGGGCAGGGCTGGATTGGCCTGTACTTTGGACAATCTCAGAAGGTGTTACATTAGTTTTCTGATCATAAACATTATAAAAACACTGTGCGGAAAGGATGATAAACCTTAGAGAGAGGCTGCTGGCCGAGCAGGTTAGTTTGAAAGAGAAACATTTGCATTAGTGACCTCGCCCCGCTGCCCTCTGACACCAGTTGCTGATCTATTCTCATTGGTTGTTAGTGTTAGTTGACAAGTAATCGGTAACTAATCGCATCACCTTAACCGTGTAATTGAAGAAGTTTGCAGATCTCATGAATCGTTTGAATCCATCGGTCTCTTTCGTGGCAATGGTGAAAACTAAGAGATTTTCTGCAGCAAACGATAAAAACAGAGATTACACAGACAGACTCTGACACACAGCCCACACCCTCCCTACTGTATCCCACAGTGAAAAGAAAGACAGAGAGACTTGCATTTATGTAGCGTCTTTTATGACCAAAGCACTTTACAACCAATGAAGTACTTTTCAAGTGTAGTCCACTGTTGTAATGTAGGAAAAACGGCAGCCATTTTGCGCACAGCAAGATCCCACAAACAGCAATGAGATAATGACCGGATTACCTGTTTTATAGTGATGTTGGTTGAGGGATAAATATTGACCCAAGATACCGGGAGAACTCCCCTACGTTTCTTTGAATAGTGGCCACGTGATCTTTTACATCCACCTGAGAGGGAAGACGGGGCCTCAGCTTAACATCTCATCCAAAAGGTGGCACCTCCAACAGTGCAGCGCTCCCTCAGTACTGCACTGGAGTGTCAGCCTGGATTATGTACTCAGGTCCTTGCAGTGGGACTTGAACCTGCAACCTCTGACTCAGAGGTGAGAATGACACCCACTGATCCAGGGCTGACACCAATGTGCCCCCAGACAGAGATTATACAGACACACTGACTTGGGGGTGGGGTTGCAGGGGCAACTCGTACCTGTGAGACTATCTGAGCAAGTACCAGCACCTCCAGGAGAGGGGGGAGAGGGGGAGACCGGGAGACCTGAACCCCAGTGAGAGTCAGCACCTTCAGGAGAGGAGGGGACCTGAACCCCAGTGAGAGTCAGTACCTTCAGGAGAGGAGGGGACCTGAACCCCAGTGAGAGTCAGTACCTTCAGGAGAGGAGGGGACCTGAACCCCAGTGAGAGTCAGCACCTTCAGGAGAGGGGGGGACCTGAACCCCAGTGAGAGTCAGCACCTTCAGGAGAGGAGGGGACCTGAACCCCAGTGAGAGTCAGCACCTTCAGGAGAGGAGGGGACCTGAACCCCAGTGAGAGTCAGGACCTTCAGGAGAGGGGGGGGCCTGAACACCTGTCACTGTGCTGGAGATTGGTGAGCAGGCCAGTTGATAACAAAGGAATTTGTATTTGTTCAGAAATAAAAACCAGAGAACTCCCCTACTTTTCTTTGAATAGTGGCCACGTGATCTTTTACATCCACCTGAGAGGGAAGACGGGGCCTCAGCTTAACATCTCATCCAAAAGACGGCACCTCCAACAGTGCAGCGCTCCCTCAGTACTGCACTGGAGTGTCAGCCTGGATTATGTACTCAGGTCCTTGCAGTGGGACTTGTCTGTGAAGCAAACTTGTACAGGAAATGTCTAAGAGCAGTGGAGGGCCCCCATACATCTTCACCAGGAGGGATCAGGGCCCACACTAGAGAAATTATTCAATCAGGTGACTTTCTCTACAGTGACAGAAGGTTCTCTCCCAGTCAGACCCGTCTCTCCTCAGAGTCCAGCCCAGCTCACACACCAGGAAACCGTCCACACAGAACCAACAGCTGGCTGAGCTGGACATATTTCATATCCTCGCTCATCTCTTTTATAAAATGATCAATTCCAATTGTTTCTGAAACCATCTAAGCAAAGCCTGGATCAATGAGTACCAGCAATCCACAGTGAGTAGGTGAGTGTGGTACAATGGGAAGCTCTCCCAGTGCCCACAGGCTCTCAGACCAGTACCAGTAATGGTGGCTCTTGCCCAGAACTCCTGCTGAGTAATTACTTCAATAGAAAAACAACCATCTCCCATCATTCTTAGAAGGCCGAGAAGCAATGGGGACCTGTGTCTGACTGTGAACGCTGCAGGGTGAGAAGTGGACTCTGACCAGGAAACGAAAAACTGCAGGATAATAGTCACAGTCACATGATTGTTCAGGTTGGGACCATTAACCTCCCCATCAAATGAAAACCGAAGAATTGGGAAAAGAATTAGAATCATAGAAGGTTACAGCACGGAAGGAGGCCATTCAGCCCATCGAGTCCGTGCCGGCTCTATGCAAGAGCAATCCAGCTAGTCCCACTCCCCCGTCCTATCCCCGTAGCCCTGCACATTTTTTCCTTTCAATACTTATCCAGTTCCCTTTTGAAGGCCATGATTGAATCTGCCTCCACCACCCCCTCGGGCAGTGCATTCCAGATCCTAACCACTCACTGTGTAAAAAAGTTTTTCCTCATGTCACCTTTGGTTCTTTTGCCAATCACCTTAAATCTGTGTCCTCTGGTTCTTGACCCTTCCACCAATA